>NW_007726815.1:383450-475954 GCF_000696425.1 Galeopterus variegatus | reverse complement strand
CCCGCCCCATGGGCAGCTCTGGATTCCAGGTGTTAATCATTGTTAGAAATAGGTCTGAGGTCTGGAGACACAATCTGTTACTTCCTGGGAAACGTTTGGAGTAACTAGTGGAAAGCTTGCTGTGGTATATGGAGCTTTTAACGATTGTTTAGTCAGTGGATCTTATGTGAAGGTCTAATGAGTTTATGTGAAATTATCTGGGCCTTGAGTCACAATGAGAAAATTCATCAGAAAAATGATTAATTTTTCTGGGTTTCTGCCTTGCTATCTGAATGCCTGAACGTGACTTCACAGAATAGATTCTCTAGGGCCATGGAGTAAGTCTTACCCCCCAGGTTTACTGAATCAGTGTCTCAGAGGGCAGGACCTGAGAATGTGTCTTTTTAAGATGCTTCCACAGTTATTCTAATACCACTATGAGAACCAGAGCTGTAGGTAGCACAGGTTCATATACTTGCGGGAAGGGATCAGACTTCCTTGATCAATTAAGATTACATACTGAGAGCCTTCTATTAAGGGATTTTTTTTAAAAGTGCTGTTTATTGATTAAAAAGAACCCTATTGTGTTTGATGATAGTGAGTTGATGGCAATAGAGATTGGTAGTTTGGGATGTTAGGTCTTGTTAAGGTTGGTGAAGCACTTCATTGGAGACAGTGTGTTTTCATGACTATTCACCCTGAGACCCAGGGAAGGCTGTTTGGATGGTACCATTTGAAACGGTTGCTTTTCTTTAGTTGACTGCGAGGGGCTCACAGTTTTGAATGAACTAGTAAGGAATGGGTTTGGGGGCTAGAAAAGGATGGGAATTTAAGGAAATGAAAGTTGATGAAACAGTAATCAATATATATTGCTAAGGTGATAAATGGTTTGAAGGCAGTCACCATGGCTGCTTTGTGGAGGCCCATTTTAAATCTCTCTGGAGAGAGAATGTATGCAAAAGATGTAAAGGTTTACTGGTCAGAGACACATTTCCAGGTTGGCACAGAGACAGCATTCATTTGATACCACAGGACAGTTTGTACATGCTGAATATGTTCCAGTTAAGTGGAGGAAAGGTAAAAATACTTCCTGTTTAAGGGACCATGAAGCCAGTGAAGACCTCCTCTCTAAGCTCAGTGCTAATGAAGGGCCTGGGGTGCTACTTGTTGTATACATGTCAGTAATCAAAGTCTTATCTGGTCTGGAATGGTTGTTCTCTCTCCTTTATATCCTTCAGTGGGATTATTGGCTTCTTCAGAAGTCTCACTTTCTTACCCTGTAAAGCTACACGACTACGCCAGTTGAGTAAGACGAATCATAAATAAAGCCAAAATGTTTTGTTATTTTGGTTATACTAAGTTTCTGTTTGTATTGTCAGGGCTAGGGCTCTGACTCTTTAAACCCATTGTACAGACTGTGTCACCAGACCCCTCACATGCAGGTCCACTCTAGGTAATTGGGAAGGATCCCGGGAGCCGTCAGCAGATGACACGAGCTGAGTCCTCAGCAAATGCAGCAGCAGCTTTCAGGTCCGGTGGTGGGAGCGGCCTCTCGCAGGGTCCCGGAGGCCCTGGCAGCAACAGCTTGCAGCAACAGCCTTGAGCAGCAGTAGCGACCTCCCCATGCCCCGCCCCCCACAAGGAGAGGCATCCCAGGAGTGGTAGGTACTGTGGAGCAGAGCCACTTGTTCTTTATTCTTAAGTCATAACCCAGGACACCTGGTTGCACATGCGCAATTACATTAGACAATAACCAAGGAACACCTGGGCTCATGTGCTATTTACATCAAATGCTCAGCAAGATTCTGAACATCTCAGGGGCCCTGACTATTTTCCTATATTTTCCCAGCATACCCACTGCATCAAATACCTTATTGGTATTTGAAAAGTTTTGGGATGGGGAATATCTCAGATACCTATTTCAGATCCTTTTTTGTATTGCTAGGGCTAATGTCGGAATCCTGCCAACGTAGCCAATTGCCAAGCTAGGGCTAGGGCTCACAGACCCCTCAAGCCTGTTGTACAGACTGGGTCACAAACCCTTCACATGCAGGTCCGCAAGCTAGGTATTAGGAAAAGATCCTGGGAGCCGTGGGTAAAAACTTAACAGGCATTATTCAGAGCTAGGAGCAGCCACCCTAGTGGCCTCCCGACGTGTCCCGAGAAGTGGGAGTGGCAGGCAGCAGTGTGTATCAGAGCTGGTAGTCCTTTATACTTAAGTCCATAACCTAGGACACCTGGGTACCCATATGCAATTACATTAGATAATAACCAAGGAACACCTGGGTGCACGTGGCTATTTACATCAAATGCTCGGTAAGATTCTGAACATCTGAGGGGCCCTGACCATTTTCCTGTATTTTCCCAACAATTTAAATTTAAATTCATTGAATGAGCTGCAATATACAAAAGTATAGCCTTGTGTTTTTTCTGCCTTTTATATATTTTTTCCCTTAAGAGAGATAATTACAATCATTGTTGGGTCAGTGGGAATAGATTAATCCTCTATGTTGATTTTCCTGCATATAAGTGAAGGAAGTACTCAACTTTTGTCTCTGGTATAAAACATAAGTGTGTAAACCAATCTGCACTTTAAATTAAAGGGCTCTTGAATAGTTATATGGCCTAGTAAAAGTTCAAATACCTCTCCCTCTACTCTTTCTCCTATAGGAGGTGCAATGGCAATATGGTGTTTTGTTGTATCAGCACTCTTTTCTTCTCCTCTTCCTCCTCCTCCTCCTCCTCCTTTTTCTCTACCACCACTGCTGCCACCACCACCACACCGCCTCCATCACTGATGGAAACCTGATTCAAACTGGCTTAAATGATAAAGAGAATTCATTGGCTTATAGAACTTCAAAGTCCATAGTTGGATTTCAGATAAGGCTTGGTCTGGTGGCTGGAATCATGTCATTTAAGGACTTTCCATTTCTTCTTCTCCGTTTTAGTCTCCATATCCATGCAGCTGCTAAAGTTCCTTCCCTTATGAACACAAAATTGTTACTCCCATTCAGACTTTATATTCTCCTACCATGGGAAGAAAGAAAGCTTTTATTTCTCAACAGTTCCAGCTGAGAGTTCATTTATCTCATTCAGTTTGATTGGGTATGTGCGCATAGCTGAATCAATCGTTGAGACTAGGTGCATAGGAAATATTGACAGGGTTAGACAATCAGGACTTATGAAGCTTTAACTGGAGGTTCTTACTAAAAACCCATGCCTGCAAATGGAAAAGGTGGTTTCCCAAAGGAAATTTGAGTTAGTGTTGCCAGAAGGAGAGAGAATGGATGTTAGATATCAAACAGTGGATGTGTACTAAATGTAGGTGTAGGCCAAGGACATTATATGGACCTGCGGCCATTAGGTGGAGTTTTTAGGGGGAAGGGTAAAGACATTGAAAGCTCTTACTACCCTGTATATGGTACTTTGTGGATGTCTTTTTCTTTAGTTGATTGTCTACTTTGCATTGCTTTTTCTTTCTTGCTCTTATAGCAGCATGTGGCTGTTATAACAGGGAGAGCCTGGGGTAGCCTCCGTTCCACTTAGAGTTTCCCTTGTCCTTTTACACAAAAATTGTGTTACTGGGACATTGGTGGCTGCTATGGTTTGAATGTCTGTCCCCATTGAAACTCATGTTGAAACTAAATCCCCAGTATAACACTATTAAGAGGTAGGGCCTTTAAGAGGTGATTGGATTAATCCATTCACGGATTAATGGGTTTTAATGGATTAATGGGTTATCATGGAAGTGGGTTAGTTATTGCTGAGAATGGGTCTATTATAAAAAGCCAGTTTGGCACTCACTGTGCTCCCTAGCATCTTGGGACTGCAGAGTCCCCACCAACAAAAAGGCCATCACTAGATGCGGCCACTTGACCTTGGACTTTCCAGCCTCCAGAACTATAAGAAATACATTTATTTTCATTATAAATTACCCAGTCTCAGGTATTCAGTTATAGCAACAGAAAACAGACTAAGACAGTGGCTTCAAAGCCATTGGCCAGGAAGGCGCATAAGTAGGATTTTGACTAAGAGGAAGAGGGTCTGGCAAATACTGCAGATCTGGAATTAAGTACAGGGAGTTCAGCTAAGGTGAGGAGAAACAGTTATGTAATGTAAATCATTGTAGCCCAGGGGCCTAGTCTAGCTAGGGAAGTTGTCTAGGGCAGGGGTCAGAAACCAGGTGTCAGAGCCTGTAGATGTTTCTGTAGTTATAAATAACAACTTGGTTGAAGCTGTCTGTTCTCTGTCTTGTTCCGTACTGCTCATTCCTATGGGTCTCTTTGTGATTATCGTAGTCAGAAGGAAATGAAAATCTACCATGAGATCTGGTCCTGACTGAGGCAGGAAAAGAGTTATTATCTTGATACAGGAGAATGGATAGGAGTCTTATGATGTTCTGACTCACCTATGGCTATAAAACATTCAATGCCAGCAAGGGATTGCTAAGCTTGAATGATCTTTCACTGTGATTTACATACTTTGCTTCAGGTTTGAAATCTATGGGCAGAAATTGGAATTCTTAACTTTCTAAGTTTGAAAGCCTCTTGAAGACATTTTCTAATGAAAAGTGAAACACTAACAAAGTGTTTGCTTTAACTAAATGATTGCAGTTAATTTCTTGTAAAGAAACACAGAAGCACACATTAACTTAAAATAAGCTCACACTGTTGTTTCTTGTAGTACAGCCAGGAAAAACAGTAACAAGCTGTCTCCTTCAAAATCACATCCCTGGATGATATTCGAGCAACCTGGAAAATTTAAATACATCCCCAGGAAAAACAATTTGAATTCAGTTAGAAATCATATTTGCTAATTTCCTTTCTGCCATTGCAATGTTGCCTTTTATTCTCAGGGTCTGAGTAGCATTAATTGAGAAGGTGTGTGGCATCAGTGGCTCAGGTAAATAGCAACATTCATTTCAGAGCGACAGCCAATCTAGAGCTCCAAAAAGATTTTTAATATTTAAGGTTCATTAATTAAATTTTAGTCTACACTGGCATTTTGCCCTAAATTGAACTTAATAATAATGATGATATCTATTCTTTTTTTTTTTTGAGAAACAGTATTTATAAAACTTGAGCATTTTGCTCACAAGTGGATTTGATTTTGTATTAAAAGGTATCACCTTAAAATTGTGTGGATAATGACAACATCTATGGAAGGAATAGAGCAGATTTAGTTATTATGCAGTCTGTTACTCCCAAGGTACTTATTACATTCAGTAATTTTAGAGTTTCTAGCCTTAGTTCTCTTGTGGAAAAGATACTGTTTTTATTCTCTAAGTGGTTATAATGTTAACAGAAGAAGAAAGGCTAATGAAGTTCTTTTCCTTTGGAAAGTACTCTTTCTTTTAATTCCTGTCCCATTTGGGGGAGTTTCCAAGATAGAAAGCAATTTACTTACTTTACTTCTCTTAATAAACAGGGAAGGCTAGATCAAGAGATGTGGTTTGCAATTTCTTCCTTCCCCTCTTCTCTCCCACCCTTGTTTCCTCTCATCTGTCCATCCCCAATTCTAAAGAAAGAAACAGAAGTTGAGAATGAGCCGGGTGATTCTAGAGACCCATTTAAAGTGGGAATTCAGCATGGAGTGGGGCTCCATGCTGGTCGACTTCTTTCAAGAGGAGCTGAAAGGCATTTTATACAGCAACTTCTTATGGGAAAGAAGAGACATTACAGGTTTTTGAATTTTCTAAAAGGAGCCATAGGTATAATTTTGGGATACTTTTGCATATTTTAGGTTTAAAGTGTGCTTGCCTATGGAAGGAACTAAACGAGTAAAGTATGCCAGCCCTAATGACTCTGACACCCTAGCACCAACTTGAGATGGTAGAGAAGTTCTAGTGTGTGCAGCAGCAGTCCATCTCTTGGTAGATGTTTGAAGATACCCCAGAACTCCTCTGTTGGAAGTTTTGCTTATCGAGCAACTGAGTGAGGCTGCCTACTAAACAGCATTTTCAAAAAGTTTGGACTGTGATTTATTCTACTTTTTCTCTATAATGAGTCCTATCAGTACTATCACAAAATTATGTGGGAAGGTGATTTTTCAGCTACTGAGGTATTTGTGTATTTTGCCCAAGACATTACCTTTGTCCTTCTCAAGGACATATAACTCATGTTCTGTATTGATATGAGTTAGGATCACATAGTAGCGAGGGGATTTTATTGATTGTAATCCAGGGAATGGACTGATGGTTTTTATCCTGCAAGTCAATAAAAGGCTCTTTTAGAAGGCGCCTCAGAGACACACACATACACGTGCACACACACAAATCTAGGGAAGTTGGTTGTTGGTTAGAGGCAGGTCAGAACCTTGGAGAGCGCTAGATAAATCATGGGCAGAACCACAGCCAGAAGCTTCCATGGCTGGCCCCAGACAGACTAGATTTTTTGACCAGATGCCAACTGCATTTTGCTTATTGTCAAGATATATACAATTTAAGGAGACAGACCCCTTTTACTCCAAACATGAGCTGTGTATTTGTCAACTAATTTGGTGATTTGTGGCTAAAGTCTTAAAATCTAGAGGAAAAGCTTTTTTAAAGCATATCTTCTTGAAGATTCTGTGCCATTCCTCCAGACTATTTTATGATTCTGGATTCCTCTTAGTAGGGCTTCTAGTATCAAGATGACTATGGTCACAGATAGGAAGGGCCAAAGGAGCATAATATTTCACTGAAGTATTCACTATAAATTAGACTAGATAGATCCATTATTCCAAATTTTTTTTTTCCAGAAATGTAATATCAAGCCAAACCAAACCAAACCAAACCAACCCAACCCAAACAAAAAACAGAATAGCAGAGATGGTCTGGTTCTACTCAGACTAAGCCTGGCTCTGGCACAGCCGCTGAACACAGGTCAGAAACCACCACATTTCGCCTGCGTACATACGATTTACTTGTCAGACACAGTGTCTAAGTAGGTGTGAGAATTTAACTGTATTTCTAGGAATACTTTTGCTAGCTCATATTAATCCCAGAAATGGCCTATTATTGTCTACTTAGCTATTCATTTGGATGTCAGAGATTTGCATTTCTTTCTAATTAGCTTCTGTGCTTCCCAGAATCCACTGGGTTTTTAAAGATGATATGAACAAATTCAAACATCATTGCAGCAATCTCAAATCTCAGACTCCATAGGCTCTGTGTATAAAGGTGAAGAAAGAATTATTAGAATATTTGAAAAATAAGGCAACTGAGGATCATAAAACTACCCTGTTTAATTTTTGCCTTACTAATATTATTCCTATAAGTGCACCACAATTTGTAGTGCAGAAGGGTGTGACTGTGATGTTTTCTCCCCTTCTATCCACTTCATTTTGTTCTTAATAGTTGAATCTTCTCAAGAATAAAATCCCAAACATAAACTGCAAGTTAAAACTATAACTATAAGGGATATGATCAGGAGTGTTATTGTCTTTTTTGTTAGCCACATGCTATAAATACAGTTGGCCCTTTGTATCCATGGGTTCCACATCTATGAATTCAACCAACTGTGGAATGAAAATATTTGGAAAAAAAAATCACATCAGTATTGAGCCTATACAGGCTTTTTTCCCCCTTGTCATTATTCCCTAAACAATGCAGTATAACAACTATTTACATAGTGTTTACATTGTAGTAGGTATTATAAGTAACCTGGAGATGATTTAGAGTTTATGGGAGGATGCACATAGTTTATATGTAAATACTTTGTCATTTTATATCAGGGACTTGAGCATCCTTTGATTTTGCTATCTGAGGGAGGCCCTGGAAACAATCCCCAACAGATACTGAGGGACAACTGTTTTTGAAGGATGGTTATATGGAAGGAGTAGACTTGCTCTGTGTAGTCCCAAAGTTAGTTTCTCTTATTCCAACTTTGTTTCATCCACCCTCAAATTCATTACATTAACTCTACTTTAAAAAATTAGGAAGTTGCTATATTTGAAGAAGTTATGTAAAAATGTTTAAAATAATTTTATTTAAATTACTTTAGGTGATGTATTACACGTAACATAACCCTGTCCTAATGGATAGTGTTGTCATTTGTTGCTGATAATACTTGGTTCTCTTAAAAATAGACCAATAGCAAATTTATCTTTGTTGTTGTCTTTTGCATTCTCTGGATGAAGGGACATTTTAAAAATTCATGCTTGTTCAGTTACGGCTTTGTTAGAAATGTAAAATGTCACTGGTATTTCCTAAGACTTCCCATTCAGATGAGTATGACGTAAAAGAGTTTTGGTTGAGAGAAGCTGAATAAATTGTTTACAACTGTGTCTGGAAATGTTCTGTGAGGCTTGGAATTTAAGAAATGGTAAGTTCAAGGTTACTTGAATCATACATATTTACGGTTAAATGATACAAGATTTGTTCTCCAGAAGGCTGTGGAACTAGCTAACTTTTTAAATTGATTAGACAAGACCATTGAAGTCTGACTTCATAAAATGTATAAGTGACAGGTGGAATTTCCTAAACTTTGAGACTGAAAAACAGTTTGAAATGAAATATGTGAAGTACACTATTCAATTTCCAAAAAATTATATTTTTCCTCTATGAAAATATGTGCATGTGTTATGTACACATACATACATATCATGTACACATATAAATACACATTCAGAAAATTTGGAAATATGGAAAAATAGGAAGAAGATATAAGGAACCCTACTAAGAAGTTTTCAATGATAGACATCAGTTATTAACATTTCTTCTAGTAATTTTTCTCTGCATACAAGGTTTTTGCTGGGGAAGGTTGGTTGAGAATGGGGATAACCAAAGTTGTGACCATGTGTACAGGCAGATTTGTATCTGTCATCACTTATTATTTCAACAAAAGTATTGTCTATGCGTATGTATATTGTAATAGCATGGACTTATATTGGTAGCATAATATTCCCTTGAATGACAAACTGTTTTAAATCATTTATCATTATCAGGCATTTATATAATTTGCAGTTTCATGATATTATAAATGACTCTGTGCACTTTTGTCTATAAAACTTTGCCCCGCCCCTTATTTTTAGTTTTCTTACCTAGACTTCTAGAAGATTTCTAAGAGTATTGAGAATGAACATTTTTAAGATTCTCAATATATATATGAATTGCTTATAACAGTTTATACACCCATGTGTAAAAGTGGCCATCCATTAAACTACATCCTCACCAGCATTAGCTATTTGCTGAAAAAAAGAACTTGGCTAAGATATAAAGATATTAATATATGAACTTTGTTTCTCATGTTTGTCCAACTTTCTTCTCTTGTGGGGAATGCTGGGTGAGAGGCATGCCAAATCACGGAGTTCCAGGACACCAAGAAACAATTTGTATAGGTGAAGCCCAGTCTTGGAGTAAAAGTCTGGCTAATAAGTTCAGAGAAAGGCACTGCTGCAAGGGGGTTACTTGAACCATGGGAGAAGGATATGGAGAGTCAAAGGGAGGGGGAGAAAGCATAGAGTGGGCAAAGCCACAGTGACCTGTAGGAATACACACAGGAAGGTCAGACTGGTGTTGTGTGTAGTACTTGTGTGGGTAAAAGTAGTCTCTGAAGAGGGGATCTGATCATATAAAGGGTCTTCAAAAAGTTCATGGAAGATGTGTATTATGAAAAAACTATGCATGGATTGCAAAATTATTTTGTACCAAAATAAACTCATACTAACTTGTTATATCTGAAAAAGATCTAGTTTGAGGCACTAACAAGGATAAGACATCAGTTTGAAAAGAGCCCTTACACCTATCACAGCAACATGAATTCTGCTAAAACTGAACAAATTTATGGTGAAGCTTGGGTGGAAGAATGGTGAAATCATTGATGCATTAAGAAAAGTTTATGGGAAAAAAAGTCCTAAAGAAATCAGCAGTTTAAAAATAGGTAACTAATTTTAATAAGGAATAAGACAATGTTGAAGATTAAGCCTTCAGCAGCAGACCATCCACACCAATTTGTGAGGGAAAAAAATCATCTTGTTTTTGCTCTAATTGAAGAGGACCCACAATTAACAGCAGAAACAATAGCCAACACCATAGACATCTCAACTGGTTCAGCTTACTCAATTCTGACTGGAAAATTATAGTTGAGCAAACTTGCTGCTCAAAGGGTCCCAAAACTGTTGTACACAGATCGTCTACAGACAAGAGTAGAGCTTTCAATGGAAATTTTCACCAAATGGGATCAAGACCCTGAAGCATTTCTTGAAGAATTGTAATAGGAGATGAAATGGGGCTTTACCAGTTCAATCCTGAAGAGGAAACATAATGAAACCATGACTAGCAAGAGGTGGAAGTGGTCTAGTCAAAGCAAAAGTGGACCAGTCAAGAGCAAAGGTCATGACAACAGTCTTTTGAGATGCTCAAGACATTTTTCTTGTTGACTTTCTGGAGGGCCAAAGGACAATCACATCTGCTTATTATGAGTGTTTTCAGAAAGTTAGCCCAAGCTTAACAGAAAAATGTCCATTGAAGCTTCACCAGAGTCCTTCTCCACCACTGCAATGCTCCTGCTCATTCCTTTTACTAAACAAGGGTAATTTTGTGAGAATTTCAATAGAAAATCATTAGGTATCTACCTTGCAGTCCTGATTTGGCTCCTTCTGATTTCTTTCTGTTTCCTAATCTTAAAAAATCTTTAAAGGGCATCCATTTTTCTTCAGTTAATAATGTAAAAAAGACTACGTTGTCATGGTTAAATTCCCAGGACTTACTGTTCTTTAGGAATGGACTAAATGGCTAGTATCATTGCTTACAAAAGTGTCCTGAATGTGCTGGAGATTATGTTGAGAAATAAAGTTTTGTGTTTTTTACTTTTATCTTTTAATTCCATTTTTCCATAGACTTTTTGATGTCCCCTCATATAGGTTGGGAGACTTAGGATTGTTCTTTACATTCCTTGGTGCCATTTGAAAAACAACTTTGTTACCATGTGCATATATACTTTTTCACTGAAAAATTAGTCTATGAAAAAGGATAAATGAGGAAAATTACCTTTCTTTGATTACTAATAAGGTTACGTTCTTTTCATATATTGTTAATTAGTTTTGATTTCCTTTCATTTTATTGATATGCTAGATAGTTTTGCAAATTTTTGAAAATTAAAGGATAATTGATTATACATATTTTAGGGGTATTGTTGACTATCAGTATTTGTGTACAATATGTGATGATAAAATAAACATTATTAGCATGTTCATTATTGCAAATCATAATTATTTATAACCCTTACCCACTTTCTCCCTAACCCCCCTTCCCCTCCTCTTTTCCCACCTCTAGTAACCTTAGGTCTGTCCTTTCCTTCTGAAAGTTCAGCATTTTATTATGGTCAGTTCCTTCCTTCCTTCCTTCCTTCCTTCCTTCCTTCCTTCCTTCCTTCCTTCCTTCCCTCCTTCCCTCCTTCCCTCCTTCCCTCCTTCCCTCCTTCCCTCCTTCCCTCCTTCCCTCCTTCCCTCCTTCCCTCCCTTACGAGTGAGGACTTGTGGTATTTCTCTTTCTGTGCTTGGTTTATTTCACTAATATAATTTTTGCCAAGCTCATTCATGTTGTTGCAAATGGGAGAATTTCTTCATTCTTTTTTATGGCTGAGTAGTATTCTGTTGTGTATCTATACCACATTTTCCTTATCTAGTCATCTGTTGATGGACATTTAGATTGGTTCCATATCTTGGCTATTGTAAATAGAGCTGTGATGAACATTGGAGTGCAGGTATCCCTTTGACATGATGATTCCATTTTTATGGGTACATACCCAGCAGTGGGATTGCTGGATCATATGGTAGTTCTACCTGTAGTTGTTTGAGAAACCTCCATACTGTTTTCCACAATGGCTGTACTATTTTACAGTCCCACCAACAGTGTAGAAGAGTTCCCCTTTCTCCATATCCTCACCAGCATTTGTTATTCTCAGTCTTTTTAATAATGATCAGTCTAACTGGAATAAGATGATATCTCAGTGTAGTTTTGATTTGCATTTCCCTGATGATTAGTGATGTTGAGCATTTTATCATGTACCTGTTGGCCATCAGTATGTCTTTCCTTGAAATATGTCTATTCAGCTCCTTTGCCCATTTTATAATTAGGTTATTTTTTATTTTTATTTTTACTGTAAAGTTGTTTGAGTTCCTTGTATATTCTGGATATTAATCCCTTGTCAGATGAATAGTTTGCAAATATTTTCTCCCATTCTGTAGGTTGTCTTTTCATTCTGTTGATTATTTCCTTTGTTGTGCAGAAGATTTTTAGTTTGATAGAATCCCATTTGTTTATTTTTTTCTCTTGTTTTCTCATTCATAAAGTCTTTGCCCAGTCTTACTTCCTGAAGAGTTTTCCGTATGTTTTCTTTTAGTAGTTTTATGGTTTCGGGCATTATACTTAAGTCTTTAATGCATTTTGAATTGATTTTGGTATATGGCTAGAGGTACAGGTCTAGTTTCATTCTTCTGCATATGGATGTCCGGTATTCCCAGCACCACTTATTGAAGAGGTAGTCCTTTCCCTGATGTATCCTCCTGTTGTTCTTGTCAAATATCGGTTGGCTGTAAAGTATGTGGGTTGATTTCTGGGTTCAGTATTCTGCTCTATTGGTTGTAGTGTCTTTTTATGCCAGTACCATACTGTTTTGGTTATGATAACTTTGTAATATAATTTGAAGTTCGGTGGTATAATGCCTCCAGCTTTATTTATTTACTCAGGATTGCTTTGGCTGTTCAGAGTCTTTAGTTGTTCCATATGAATGTTAGGTTTTTTCTAATTCTGTGAAGAATGTCATTGATGTTTTGACGGGGATTGCATCGAATCTGTAGATAGCTTTCTCAATGTTAATTCTAATCCAATAGCATGGAATGTTTTTCCACCTTTTTGTGTCCTCTTTAATTTCTTTAAGTAATGATTTGTAGCTCTCATTGTAGAAGTCTTTCACCTCCTTGGTTAAATTGATTCCTAGGTATTTAATTTCTTTTTTTGGGTGACTATAGTAAATGGGCTTGATTTCTTGATTTCTTTTTCTGGTAGTTCATTATTGGAGTATACAAATGCTACTGATTTTTACCTGTTGATGTTGTATCCTGCAACATTACTGAAATTGCTTATCAGCTCTAGGAGTTTTTTGATAGACTCTTTAGGTTTTTCTATATATAGGATTATGTCATTTGCAAACAGGGACTGTTTGACTTTGTCTTTTCCCATCTGGATGCCCTTTATTTCTTTCTTCTGCCTGGTTGCTCTGGCTAATACTTCCAATGCTATGTTATTAGGAGTGTTGAGAGAGGCCATCCTTGTCTTGTTCCTATTCTTAAGGGAAAAGCTTTCATCTTTGCCACATTCAGGATGATAATGGTGGTAGGTCTGTCAAGCATGGCTTTTACTGTTTTGAGATACTTTCCTTCTATATCTAATGTGCTGAGAGCCTCTATCAAGAAGGAATGTTGAATTTTGTCAAGTGCTTTTTCTGTGTCTATTGAAATAATCATATGGTTTTTGTCCTTGATTTTGTTCATGTCATGTATTGCATTTATTGACTTGCAATAAATGCTGTTGAACCATCCTTGCCTCCCTGGGATGAGTCCCACTTGATCATGGTGTATAATTTTTTTGATGTGTTGCTGTATTCCAATTGCCAATATTTTGTTGAGGATTTTTGTGTCTATGTTCATCAGAGGTATTGGACTATAGTTTTCTTTTTTTGTAGTATCTTTGTCTGGTTTTGGTATCGGTGATATTGGCCTGAGTATGGATTTGGGAGAGTGACCTCTTCTTCAATTTTTTGGAATAGTTTGAAGAGAATCAGTATTAATTCCTCCTTAAAGGTGTGGTAGAATTCAGCAATAAAGCCATGCAGTCCTGGGCTTTTCTTTGTGGAGACACTGCGGATTACTGCTTCAATCTCATTGCTTATTGTTTGTCTGTTCAGATTTTCTATTTCTTCTTGGTTCAGTGTTGGTAATCTGTATGTGTCCAGAAATTAACCATTTCCTCCAGATTTTCATATTTATTGGTGTATAGTTGTTTATAATATCTCTAATGATTCTATGTGTTTCTGTAGCATTGGTTGCAATGTCTCCATTTCTGATATTTGCTGTTTGGGTCCTCTCTCTCTCTCTCTCCCCCCCACCTCTCTCTACCTAGCTAATGATTTGTCTATTTTATCTATCTTCTAAAAAAACCAACTTTTTGTTTCATTGATCTTTTGTATTCTTTTTGGTGTCTCTATTTCATATAGTGCTGCTCTGATCTTTATTTTTTATGTCTACTACTTTTAAGGTTAAATTGTTCTTGTTTTTCTAATTCTTTGAGGTGTAATATTAGGTTGTTTACTTGAAGTCTTTCTATTATTTTGATGTAAGTGTTTATTGTAGTAAACTTCCCTCTGATTATTGCTTTTTCAGTATCTTACAGGCTTTTGTATGATGTAGCTTTATTTTCATTAGTTTCAAGAAACTTTTTGTTTTCCTATTTAATTTCTTCTTGGATGCATAGGTTATTCAGGAGCCTGTTGTTTAGTTTCCATATATTTGTATATTTTACAGAGTTTTGTTATTGATTTCCAGTTTTAATCTGCTGTGCTCTGAGAAGATTCTTGAAATGGTTTGATTTTTAAAATTTGATTTGTGACCTGACATATGGTCTGTCTTGGAGAATGTTACATCTGCTGCTGAGAAGAATGTATATTCCGTAATTGTGGGATGAAGTGTTCTGTAGATATCTGCCATGTCCAATTGGTCTGAAGTATAGTTTAAATCCTGTGTTTCTCTGTTGATTTGTAGCCTATAGATGATTTGTCCTGTGCTGGGAGAGGGGTGTTCAGTTCCCCACCATTATCATATTGGGGTGTATCTCTTTCTTTAGGTTTAATAGTTTTGTTTTATGTGTCTGGATGCTCCAGTGTTGGTTGCATACGCATTTATGATTGTTATGTCTTCTTGCTGGATAATCTTTATTATTATGTAATGGCCTTCTTTGTCTCTTTTCATGGTTTTTGGTTTAACATCTGTCTTATCTGATTTAAGAATAGCCACTCCTGCTCATTTTTGGTTTCCATTCACGTGGTATATCTTTTTCCATCCTTTCATTTTTAGTTTGTGTGTATCTTTACAGGTGAGGTGAGTCTCTGGAAGACAGCATAGAGTTGAGTCTAGCATTTTAATCCGATCAGTCAATCTGTGTCTTTTGAATAAAGCGTTTAATGCATTTATATTTAAGGGATGTTATTGACAGGTATTGTCTTATTCCTGGCATTTTATTGCTTTTTGTTTAGATATTTTAAGTATATTTTGTTTCTTTCTTCCCCTTTTCTTCTTCTTCTTTTTTTTTTTTTTTCCTTTTTTGTCCTTTTTTACTGACCGGTAATGGGATCGCAACCCTCGGTGTTGCGCCCGTACCGGGGACTGGCAACGGGATCGCAACCCTCGGTGTTGCGCCTGCACCACGCTCAGCCAGTGAGCGGGAACCGGTCTCCACATGGGATCCGAACCCTCAGCGGGAGCGCCGCCGCGCTCCCAAGCGGCGCACTCTCCAGTGCACCACCAGGCCGGCCCCCCTTTTCTTCTTCTTCTTCAATGGTTGTTGTGTTTTTGAGGTGGTAAGATTTAGTTTCTTTCTCTTTTTGCTACATTCTTTTTTACGGTATTAATCTCTTTGTAAATTTCCTCCTTTATTTCCTGGATATTTTTTCTCATTTCATTGTGTTGTCTAATTGAGTGTTTTCTCATCTCTTTGAGGTTTCCTTAAGATTGTTGCACAGAATTCCTTTTCAGTCATTTCAAAGGTTTTCTGCTGTATGAGGTCTGGTCCTTGAGAATTACTGTATTCCTTTGGTGGTGTCATATTTTCTTGTTTATTCATATTTCTGCTATCTGTATGTTGATTCCGGTCATCTGGTAGAGCAGTTGTTTTTCCTATTACTCTGGAGTGGGCTTTGAGGAGAAAGACTTCTTCCTCTTTTTGCAGGCTCTGCTGATGACTATTTTTGTGTCAGTGCAATCCATTGTGCAGTGGGCTGCCTGGAAGGTGATCCTGGTTGATAGTGTATTGGTGAGTCATCACTGTGGTGGCAGTAGCTGTGGCGGTGGGTGTGGTGGACCATGTGTGTGGATGCAGTATTCGAGGGGCACTCATACCTTCTTTTTGGGAAAGGGGAGGCTGCCCCAGGGGTTTCAACATGGGTCACTCTCCTGCCTGGTGTTTGGGCAAGGGGAGGGCTGCCCATGGGCCTCTGCCAGGGTCCTGGCTTGCAGGTCGCTCTCCTGCCTTCTGTTCATGTGTGGAGGAGCTGCCTGGGGGCCTCCGCCTGGGTATCAGTTATGTAAAATCTAGTAGGAAGGAATTTCTTACTACCAAATGAAATTAGGTAGTAAGGTAATTTTCTTGTTATATTTCTAATTTATTCCTGTACTTTACCTTTCTATTAATTCATAATTTTTATCAGAAGTTTATTTTCATAAAAGAAAAATTTTTTCCCTTAGGGGATTATTTCCCCTTCATTATTAGGCAGTAATGGTTCCAGGTCTCATTTGCTCATTTGTTTATTTTCCTTCTTCATCTCCCCAAAGACATGAATCTACTACATTGTTTCCCAACTTTTCCCATTTGTTGATATACTTGTGTGCGTTTAAATTTGCTTCAGTGTAGCAGAAAAACTGTGGTTTTGAATAAGTGAGATCCAAATTGAGGGTGAGCTTGGCCTCTGAAAATGTTATCCCTTACTGTCTTTCTGCCATGAAGAAGCTCAGATGAGGAGCTGAGGATTGGTTGGGCTTGTCCAAGTCTGTGGGGCCACTGACTTGGGAGTATAAGGTACACAGTGGAATGTATTTAGGAGAGAGAGAGAGATGAAAATGTTAACAGTGATGTGAGCCAGGAGCATCCCTCAAGTCAGGCAGCCTGGACAGGGGAGCCAAAGTAGGGAGTCCAGGATTGCCATTACACAGGAGATCAGTCATGACTGCAGAGAGGCAGATGCCTATTCTTTGGTTAGAAACTGGTATTTTAGTGAACTAAATGTGGGAAGGGTTGGCAGATTTAAATTCTACACTGTTTCAGTTGTTGTCTACAATTGAATATCAACAGAGTTATTCAACCTCTCCAGTTGACCACTATTTAAAATGAACTGGCATAATACCTTCTCATAATTGCTTCACTGGTGATTTAGTGAGGATGAATGAAATTTCTATTTTATACTAGCTAATTCTTTTGCTTTTGTCTGTTTTCTTTGACTGTATTTTGTCACTTTCTCCTAATGTGTTTTTCATGCCTCATTTTTGTAATCCTTTTTCTATACTCCTGTTTTTGTTAATATGTTATGTGCCCTATGCCTACTGTTTGTGGCCATCCTTATTTCAGATTTCTTCCTTCTCACAGTGCTAAAAAAAGTAGAATAAGAACTTTTTGAATAGAGAGTGAAATACTTATTTTTCCCTTCTTTGTAGAGAGGCCTGCTGATTTATGCCTTTTCCCTATCTTCCCCTGAAGGGACTTTGGGCATTTTTCTCTATATTCTATCAAGACAATGGAAAGCTCCAATATCTTGTTTTTAAAATACACCCTCATCTTAGAGAGAAACCTAATCCTTGTATATTTTCTGTTTTCTTTCCTTCCACGCAAAGTTGCTCATTCCACAAATTACCTGACAAGTAAAAGTGGTCATGTAGAAGAATTTTTATCTTGTTTAGTATATCTAAGCCTCCTTTGTTGGGTATGTTTTCCAGGGACATGTGCCTTGAATTGCCAAGGAGGTCAAATGCATTTCCATTTATTAGGAAATTCTGTTTTAGTGGAAAGGGGATGGTTGGCATGGCTTTACTGTGTATTTAACAATTAGGTTGAATCATTTGAAATGAATTCATATTGGTAAGATATGTTTGCCAATTAATATGTTTTCATAACTTTTTTGGTGTGTGTATATAAGCTTGTAACTTGAGCAACTAAAGAGAAATGATAGAATTAAAAAATATAAATTGAGATAATGAAAGCTTTTTCTTTTTCCTCTAGTACTAAAGTAAGGACTGGAAAGGAATACTTGACCAAGAAATGGAATATTGTGTATTTTTTCCCATTTATAAAACTGTTTAATCTGTTTAATGATGATCTCTGTTGGAAATGCATAGCAATCTATATAATGATCATTTTAAGTTCTGTACTGTGTTGTTAAATCCTATTGATACTTTGAATGTGGTCTTGAATACTTAAGAAGGAATTTCAGGCTATTGAGGTCAAGAGGTTTGCCAGGGAGGACTTTGCACTCTTCTTATCAAATCATTTTCATGTCAAGGTACCTCTTTCATTCACTATATGTTGCTGAAGTTCTTACTTTTCTTTCTGTTCATCAAGTCTTTATTTGAACATTCATTAAGACCTATATGTACTTCCTATAAATGAAAGAGCACTTAGTGATTTCCCCATTGTCATTTAGTCTCTGTAAATCAACCCACTCTGTAGAGCAATTACTTTCCTTTTAAATAGTATCTGGCGTTTTAAGTAAACTGGCTTTTTTTTTTTAAATAACCTTCTCTTTGTTTTTGTTTGATAGAAGCTGTGCTTGGTTTGTCCTTGAGGCAATATAATGTAGTGTGATAATTCTTAAAGTGTGGTCTGCAGATCCTTGGGGATCCCTGAGACCCCTTCTGGGGTCTGGAAAGCCAAAACTATGTACATAATCATATTAAGATGTTATTTCCCTTTTTTACCATGTTGATGTTTGCACTTACACTGCACAAGAAATGGTGGATAAAACTGATGGCTTAGCTTTAATCAAGGCAGTGGCATCAAACTATACCAGTAGTCATTGCATTCTCCATTGCCACACATCTCAGTAAACAAAAATACAACAAAAATAAAAGCCAGTTCACTTAAGAATGTCCTTGAAGTAATCAAAATTATAAATTTTATGAAGTCCCAGCCCTTGAGTGTACATCTGTTCAATTGTGTTTGATAAAATATACACAGAGGACTTCTGCATGCTGAAGTCTTGAGGAAAATCATTAGTGTGGTTGAGTTGTAAGCTGAACTAGCTGCTTTTTTCTTGGAGCCATCCTTTTTGCTTGAAAGAATGGCTGATAGATGAACTATGGTTATTCAGACTAGAGTATTTGGCAGACATTTTCTCAAAAACGTACAAAGTGAGCTTATCACTTCAAGGGCAACAATTGATAGTGTTTTTGCCAATGATAAGATTCTAGCTTTCAAGTGAAAATCAGAATTTTAGAAAACTTATATTCACTACCCCAAGGTTGACATCTTCCCATTATTTAAAGACTTTTCTTATGAGATTGGTGGTGCTGTTAATGAATGTCATTTTTTGATATTGTATAAATGACATTTGTCAACATTTGGAAGATTTTTACAACTCAGTGAATCAATATTTTATGTGACCAATGCATAATGTACAAAATTTATACATGAGTAAAAAGATCCATTCAAAGGGCAGGATAGATGAATGGAATTTAATATAAATGTATGAAACATTTATTAATATAGTTTCAGATTCCACACTGTAAGTAGCCTTTAAGAAACTACGACTTGTTGAGTTTTGGTGTAGTACAAAGACTATCCAGAATCATTTGAAAAGACTGTTAAAATACTCCTCTATTCAAACTACAAATTTGATTGAGGCTGGATTTTCTTCATATAATTCAGCCAGAACAGCATATTGCAACAAATTGAATGCAGAAACAGTTGTGAGAATCCAGCTTTTTTGTTACACCAGACAGTAAAGAGATTTGCAAGAATGTCAAACAATGCCATGCTTGTCTCACACCTTTGTTTAGAAAATGTGGTTATTATATTAAAAATGTTATGTGTGTTAACTTGTAGTGGTGTTTATTTTAAAATAAATTTTAAAATATTTAAAATTTTTTCTTAGTTTTCATTTTTAATGCAGTAAATATTAATCCATATAACCCATATTCTCAATATTTTTTAAGAATCCGAAAGTTTTCCAAGACTGAAATGTTTGAGAACCTCTGGTATAGTGCTCAAGAGCATGGAGTTGGAGACCAATTTTTAAGTTGAAAACCCAGCTTTTTTTGTTTAATAGCTCTATGATCTTAGGCAATGTTCTGAACTACTTTTTGCCACAGTTTCCTCATCTGTAAAGTTGTATAATATGAAACTCATTCTTTGCAGTACCTCAACTCCAACCATTCTTTTGCCTTATTTAAAAATTTAATTATATATATTTGTGGGGTACAGTGTGTTGTTTCAATACCTGCATATATTGTACCATGATTCACTTAAGGTAGATAGCTAGCATACCATCCCCTGAACATTTATCTTTTCTTTGTGGTGATTATGGTCAAGATCCTCTCTTCTAGCTATTTAGAAGTGTAGAATATAATATTGTTAGCTCTAGACAGCCTAGGATACTAGAACTTATTCTTCCTATCTACCTGTAACTTTATACCTGTTAATCCACTATTTCCCCTCCCCCACCAGACTCCCTTCCCTTCTTGGCCCCTGGTAAACATTATTCTACTCTACTTCTATGAGAACCACTTGACTTTTTGTTTTTCGTTTCTTGTTTTTGTTTTTGTTTTTAGATTCCCCATGAGTGAGATCATGTGGTATTTGTCTTTCTGTGCCCACTTACTTCACTTAACATACTGGTCTCCAGTTCCATCCATGCAATACCAACTTCCATTCAGCATCCATTCAAGCTCGCCAGTTAACACAGTTGGTTAGAGTGTGATCTTACAACATCAAGGTGAAGGATTTGGTTCCCTGTACCAGCCAATGGCCAAAAAAACAAAGCAACAACAAAAACAAAAAACTCAACATCCATTCAACTTCCAGCAGAACAAAACCTACTGTCCATTGGTCCTACCGCCTTTTCATTAACTTTGTCTTCCCTTATGAACTTACTTGGCTTTTTCCTGGCTTCAAGTCCATGGTCCATAATTGTAATAATTCTTTCACAAACCGTCTAAGATCTCTTGCCCCTCTTTCTCTCTATTGTATTTGTCTGGCAAAATCCGAATCTTTGTTAAAATCCAAATTTGCCTACTCCACATCTGCACCCAGGCAGCAGAATGTAGGCTGACTAGTCACACTTAAAAATCATGACCTGTAACCTCAGGGGGGCTTTTGGTGCTCTCTGGAATTCCTACTGCATCCCCCCAGTCTGTTTACTATTCTAAATGACTATTTCATATTTTCTTCTCAAATTTCCAGTGTCCTCTTCTTCTTCTTCTTCACTCTTAGTTAATTACCTTCCTTCCTGTTTCGTGGAGAAAATATAAGTGATCAGAAGAGAATGGTCACAGGCTCCTGCCACCACATGAACAACCTGCCTGCCTTTGTACTCATTTAGTTGGCCTTCCCTCCTATTCCTGTGGGTGGATGCTCTGTGCTCATTTCTAAGGCCACCTGTCTTGGAGATCTCATCGCTACCTGCCTATTCATTATCTTCTCTCCTGGTATTCCATCTCCTCTCTCACTCATCATCAGTTTCCTCCTCTCTACAGGGACATCCCATCAGGCTACAGACATTCGTACAAAACTTACCTTTGACCCCACATTGCTCTCTAGTAACCAGTTTGCATTGTCTGTACCAGCTATCTACACTTTTTTTCTATCCATTCTTTCTTAAACCCTAGATGATCAGGCTTTACTCTACCAAAATAGTACTTGTTGAGATCACTATTGACCTGTGTGTTTCTAGATCCAGTAATTAATTCTCAGGCCTGGTCTTACTCATCAACACCATTTGACATAGCTGATTACTTCTTTCTCCTTCCTTTACTAGGCTTGGGATGTATGCTATGTTTTTCTCAGTAGCATTTATTACCATCTGATATATTTAATTATTTATTGTTTATTTGGGCCCATTAAAATGTAAGCTCCTTGAGAGCAAGGACTTGGCTTGTTTTCTTCACTGCCTGGAGCACTGGGTGATACATAATAGGCACTTGGTAAGTATTTGTTGAATTTGTTGAATTAATGAGTGTGAGCTTAACATCTGCTATGTACTTATCAGATCTTCCCTCATTTCCAGCAAGTTTCCTGGTCATACAATTTCACAGCCACTTCCTTCACCTTTATCCCCAAGCCTTGTATTTCCTAATTGTACTTGTATTTTCCCTTGTTCCTACTCCATCCATTCCTATATTTTTCAGTCCAAATCATCGCTATTGTGCTTATATTTATGTGAGGCTCTAGGGCTTATAGAACATTTATTTATACTGGTATTACAGATGCAGATGGTCTGTGGCTCTGAGTTTAATTACTTTAGCATATAATGCTTAATTTAGGTACAGATTGAAAAAAAATTAAAATTACAAAAGAATAAGAAACAAATTAAGTCTTCCAGGACTAAAATTATGGTCTTCTAGGATATTTAGGTTTCTGATTTTGTTACTACCCTGCTTTGCTCTTTTTTTTTTTCTGCTTATTCATGATGGAATTCCTCCTTGATTTTCTGCAAAGAGTTTTAGAAGGTAGGAGAAATCACCAAGATCAAAAGACCCTTCTAGCTTCATCTCTAGGTTTATGGTTAATTAGGAGTAGTCTGTCCTCTTAGATTTTTATCACTCTTTTCCTTTATGTTGATGTGTGAATGTGATACTGGATTTATATGAAAGTTCATTTTTAACGGGTCTCTTATTTATGGCTTCTACAGAACCTTGCCTCCTGGAATCCTTCAAATCCTGAATGTCTCTTGCTTGTGGTGAAGGAGCTTGTGCAACAGTATCACCAGTTCCAATGTAGCCGCCTCCGTGAGAGCTCTCGCCTCATGTTTGAATACCAGACATTACTGGAAGAGCCACAGTATGGAGAGAACATGGAAATTTATGCTGGGAAAAAAAACAACTGGGTAAGGCTTTTTGAGAATGGGGAAAAAAAGTCACTTCATCTGTAATAAAATAAAATAATCAATTCAGATGTCCATTTATGGAAACCCTAGTCATTTCTTTAGATAAACATGGTTTGGGTAGCCTATATACTTTCTCATAATTTAGAATTTGAAGGGACCTTAATGTTTATCTGGTTCATTGTGTTTCTCAAAGATACTGCCTGGGAAGTTTGTAAAATTCAGAGTCTCATCCCCAGCCCCAGATATTCAGAATCAGGGGTGGAACCTGAGGATCTGCATGTGTTACAAGCCCCCTGGAGGTTCTGATACAGGTGGCTTGCAGGCCATATTTTGAGACACTAACTAGTTTCTCCTTCCTTTCAATGAGAGACTTCTTCAGTATGCTAGTCAGAAAGAAAGGTCAGTAACTCTGGAGGCACCTAGCTTATGTGGATCCCTTTATACTTAATGCAAAGACAGATCTTATCACTCCTCTGCTCAGAACCTTCATATACATCTTTTTATTTATTTATTTATTTATTTTTTCTGTCATGGTAAAAGCCAAAGTCCTTCCAGTGGTGTGAAAAGCTCACTGTGTTTCCTATTACCACCATCCTTCATCTGTCATTACTTCTCTCAGTTCATCTTCTGCCTGCCTTTTTCAAATTCAACTCCAGCCACACTGGCACCCTTACTCTTCTGCAGAAACATCAGGTATTCTCCTGCCCTAGGGTCTTTGCATTAGCTCTCCTGTTGTTTGGTGTGTTTCCCCAAATATTTTCATGGCTCCTTCAAAGTTCTACTAATGTTGTGTTTTCAATGATGTACTGTTAACCTCTGCAATTTTTTTTAAACAACTTTTTTGAGGTATAATTTATGTAATGTAAATTCACCTGTTTTTAAGTGTACAATGCAATGATTCTTAGTAAAATTTGCCAATTTGAACAACCACCATGAGATAAAACCATAATCCAGTTTTAGAGTGGTTACATCACCCCAGTAAAATCCCTCATTCCCATTTACAGTTAATCCTGTTCCCACCTCCAGCCCCATGCAACCACGAAACTACTTTCTGTCTCTATAGAGTTTCGTTTTTGAACATTTCACATAATGGACTCATACAGCATGTGGTCTTTTGTGACTTGCTTCTTTCACTTCACATAATATGTTTGAGATTCATCCATGTTTTACCATGTATCAGTACTTCATTTTTCATGTCTGAATAATACTCCATTGGCTAGACATACCAATTTTTTTTCCCATTCACCAATTGATGTACATTTGAGTTGTTTCCACTTTTTGACTTTTATGAATAATGCTGCTATAAACATTCATGTGCCAGTCTTTGTAATACCTCTTTTTAAAGTTGTAACTCACATTTGTAACCTGTCCCCAAATCTTTCCCCCGCCCTCCATTTTTTTTTCTTTTGGCATCTCCTTTTAACATACCATATAATTAATGTATCAGTTAAATGTTGCTGTGTAAAATAATCATTCTAGGACTTAGTGGCTTAAAACAACAATGTTTTTTTTTTTTTTTCCCTTTTTGTCTTTTTTTCATGACCGGCAACAGATCGCAACCCTCAGTGTCGCGCCCGTACCGGACCGGGACTGGCAACGGGATCGCAACCCTCGGTGCCGCGCCCGCACCTCGCTCAGCCAGTGAGCGGCCGGTCTGTATGTGGGATCCGAACCCTCGGCGGGAGCGCCACCGCGCTCCCAAGCGGTGCACTTTAGCAGTGCGCCACCAGGCCGGCCCCAACAATGTTTTTTTTTTTTTTTATCATAGTTTTTGTTTGTCAGGAATCTGTGTGGACTCACTGCTTCAGGTTCTCTCACAGGCTGCACTCAAAGTGTTGTCCAGGACTGCAGTCATCTCAAGGCTCGACTGGAAATGGATTCATTGTATGTTCATTCATATGGTTGTTGGCACAATTCAATACTTTGTGGGCTGTTGAACTGAGGGCCTCAGTTAGGTGCTGGTTGTTGTCTGGAGGCTACCTTCAACTCTTTGTCTCTCCACAGGGCAGCTCATAAGATGGCAGCTGGCCTCAGCAGAGCACGCAAATAGGAGAGAGCAAGAGAGAGTGTGTGAGCAAGACAGAAGTCACAGCCTTTTATAAACTAATCTCAGAAGTGACATCCCATCACTTTTGCTCTATTCTGCTTGTTAGGTACAGCCCACACACAGGGGAGGAAATACCTAGAAGTGTGAATGTTGGGGAGGGATCATTGGGAGCCACTTAGAGGGAGCCTGCCGCACTGCTTTATTATGTTTATTGTCTGTCTCCCATTGGAATGTAAAATTCATGAGGACAAAGATCTTTGTTTTGTTCACTGTAGATCGCAAACACCTGGTACAGTGCCTGTTACATCATTGCCATTACATACACGTTTGTTGAATGAATTAATTAGTAAACTCCAGTTAGGCATAGAATAAGTTTAGGTACTTTTCTCTGTGCTATTTGTATTGTAGTACAAGACACATAACATTAAATTTTCCATCTTTATCATTTTCAAGTGTACAGTTCAATAGTGCTAAGTATATTCACGTTGTTGTGCAACAGATCTCTAGAACTTTTTCATCTTGCAAAACTGAAAGTTTATATCTATTTAACACTAATTCCTTCTCCTCCACTGCACCACCCCCTTGGCAGCCTCCTTTCTACTTTATGTTTCTATGATTTCGACTTTTTTAGATACTGTATATGAGTGGAGTAATATAGTATTTGTTCATTTGTGACTGGCTTATTTCACTTAACATAATGTCTTCAAGGTTCATTCATGTTGTAGCATGTGACAGGATTCCCTTCTTTTTTAAGGCTTCATAGTATTCCATTGTATGTATTTTCCACGTTTTGTTTTTTCATTCATCCCTTGGTAGACATTTGGGTTGCTTCTACCTCTTGGCTATTGTGAGTAAGGCTGCAATGAACATAGGTGTGCAAATATCTCTTTGAGATCCTGCTTTGAATTCTTTTGGATATATACCTAAAAGTGGAATTGCTTGATCATATGGTAATTCTATTTTTAATTTTTTGAGGAGCCACCGTACTGTTTTCCATGATGGCTGCACCATTTTACATTCCCACCAACTGTGCACAGTTCAAAGTTTTAAACTATTGATTATTTTGAAACTTTAATCTGTTCACATGGCTAGTAAGGAAAACTTTGTTGAACTTAATTTATCTTCTGTCCCCAGCATTTCCTTTATTAAATAATTTACTTAACGGTCCTCTTGAAAAAGGATGTTAGGTTAATTTGGCATGACTTCTTCTTGGTGAACCCTTATTGTCTTAAGTGCTGACAGCACTAAAGTAGAAGCAGGAATCACTGTCAAACTAATTGGTGTTTAGTTTTTAGGATTTTCCTTCCCACCTTATTCCCTTTTTAAATATTATGGCTGAACTTAAATATAATCCAGTTTTATGGCACCTTTTGTGACCTAAGAATTTTTGAAATTTTACTCAGTGATTTAGCTAGTATTTGAGTTGTAGTTATCTGTGTGTAGAAGTTTAAATTCATTTAAAGCAGATAGTTTATATTTATAGTATTTCTAAAACTTTCTGTTTAATATTATTGTTAATATTACCATAATCTCTTTCCTTACTTACAAAACCTACTACTGTTATACTTACCTTAGTTTATTTTAATTTGATATTGAGTAATTTGTAAACAGTAGAGCAATGATTATGGATTCAGGGGAAGTAAAGAAAATGAGAATCCCATAACAAGGCAAGATAGACAAATTACAGGTAAGCTTACAGCAGACAGAGCCTATGGAGGGCCTAGTAGAAATGAGAGAGCTAAGACTAGAGAAGTAAAAGTACAAGGATACTTCAAAAAGTTCATGGAAAGCTTCATATTATTTTTAAATTCTATTTTTCCACAAACTTTTTGAAGTATCCTCATACAGGCACAAGAGTCAGTATCAGAGACTAGATCAAGAAACAGGATAGAAAGGTGAGTCTTGAGTGATGAATGAATTAGAGCTTGGTATGAGGATTTATGAATATGTTAAAAGACAGCCCGTTAACGGAATTCAAATCCAGACCAAGAATCTGGCAATAAACACACGACCCTGGCAGGAAGAAAGGAGCTTGATTTTGAGCCAAGGTTTTTTGAACTGAGGTCTGTATTAGTTTCCTGTTGCTGCTGTAAAAAAATTACCACAAACTTGGTAACTTAGGACAACATAGATATATTATTATATAGTTCTGGAAGTCAGAAGTCCAGGTTGGGTCTCCCTGGATTAAAGTCAAGGTATTGGCAAGGCCTTCTGTAGGCTCCAGGGCAGACTGTTTCAGGTACTGAAGAAACTGGAAGATGTGTTCTCAGAGATATCATCTTTGAGAAATTGTGGAGAAGCAGAAATACTCTAGAAGACTGTGAAAGCATTCTTGAGATTTTAAAAGAAATTACACTTAGATCTTTAAGTAGTTGATTTGCAGAAATTTAAATAAGAATGCAGTAGTCAGTTGGTACAACAGTTGGGTAACAAAGAAACAGTCATGACAAACTTTTATTTTACTCTTTTAAGGAAGGTGAATATCATAGACTTAGATTATATCATTTTCAATGAAAGCGTCTGATCATTGGCCCTTAGTACTGACTGTACGTTCCTTCCTCTGGCTACTGTGAGGAAACCTCACAGCGCCAGTTGTCTAGCTCTTAATCCTGTTCTAACGCCAATTGTAACGCTAGGTGACCATGGTAGTTGTCATGGCTCTTTTACCTGCCGGTAATCCTGCACCGACTGGGCCGATGGTTGACCTAGGGCTGAGTCTGGAGCTCTCAGACCCCTCAAGCCCATTCACAGACTGGGCCACAAACCCTTCACACACCAGGCTGGGTCACCAGACCTCTTCACTCAAGTCTCTGAGCTAGGTAATCAGCCACATGGTCCTTGGAAGCTGCAGGTCTGGAAAAACATGGCCGCACAGGTCAGGCACCAGAGGGAGTAAAACACCAGCCAAAGCGGCACCATGCGGGTGCACTCACTCCACCCACACAATGTTTACTGAAGGACCCTGAACTGGCTCCAAGGTGAGGGGAGCCTGACCAAATTGTTCCATTTTCCCAACATCCTTTCTTAGTAGTTTGAAATCTGTGGAAGAGGTACACCTAAAAGATGTCAGCCATCAGGTTATCTTGTAGAATGTCATAGGGTTTTTCCTTTGGCTGTGCTTTTCACAGTTTTATTGGGGACTTGAATGAAGTCATACAAGCCATGCATTACAATTTTTCTGATAGCACAGAGCTTGAAAAGATAGCTGTTATGAAAGATTACAAAAAAATCAATATTTTATATTATTTTTGTGCACTGGAATGCTGCACCAAACCAACAGGATTCAGTTTAATAGTGCTAATCCAGTATAAGACTAAAGTACATTTATGGAGAGTCTACTATGCTAGGTTTTGGGTCAGATACAACTTTTGCTTCTGAGGGTATTAAAATCCAGTTGAGAAGACTCAAAATGAAATAACAATACTGGATAGATTACATTTCGAATGGAATATACAAACTGTGTAAGTGTTCCATGGAAGAGCCAGTCACTGAATAATGGAGTGACTGAGGAAAGCCTTTACCAGTGAACTGGAACTGACCTAGGCCCTGAAGGAAGATGAACATTGACAGCACCATCAGTAGTGGAGGTCAGTGGGTTATATGGTTGGGGAAAACTTAGGGGCATGACATAAATGGGGAATAAGAATTGTAAGCACGGCACCTATATGACTGGCTTACTGATTTGTAAATCACATCTATTACGTCTTAGTGGCATGTTGAAGCATGAGAGGACATTTTTATGTGAAATCAATTGATGTTTATTAATTAAAACATGAAAATTAATATACTCTCTAAATAAAACATTGTAAGAATCAATATATTCTTCCTAGCCTGAATGTAAATCCATGTATTTTGTTTTTTCTGGTCTGAGTAGTCCATCCGATAAATACTTTCTGTAATGAATCTAAGACTGTGCATAATCGTTTAATACCTTTGCATTATGCAGTTCTATATCCATTAGAGAGGATGGTCTTCACTGTTGTCATTGAATTTTTCTCTCTGCCACATGTTTGTATTCTTAACCTTCCATTTCTGCTCTAAAAGTGTGAGGCTCTTAAAAACCTGAGATGCCTCTTCCTTTTCCTATCAGCTAGCAGAAGGAAAATTTTAAATCCACGTAGAAGTGAAGAAGGGCTTGAACAGCCTTCAGATGAGCCTGCTAATTGGAAATACAGTATTCTCACCATTCTCTGCAAAGATGCTTTTCTTTTTTTCCTCCAAACTTCCCCATTTGAAAGTAAACATTTAAAAAAAAGCCCTACTTTTTATTGTTTCTTTGCCTTTGTCCTTATTGTTTTACCCATCTCCTTTTATGAGTTTTGAACATTATAATCCTTGTCTATGCTGGTTTTATAATTTTTAGTAAACACTAAGTTTTATTTAAACACGTGAAAACAGGTGATACCTTGGGATGCAAGTTTATATGTTCAGAATGAAGGATACTTATGTGCCTGCATGATCAGAGTTATTTATTTTTTTTAAGGTGTATTTTTTATTTTGTAAAACTTTTTTATTTTGAGATAATAACAAATTCACAAAAAGTTGCAAAATAGTATAGAGAGATCCTGCATATATTATACATTCGTTCCTTGGTATCCAAGGGGGATTGGTTTCAGAATCCCCCGGCAGCTACCAAAATTTGCAGATGCTCAAGTCCCTTATATAAAATGGTGTAGTGTTTGCAAATAACCAGTGCACATTCTCCTTTATACTTTAAATTACCTTTAGATTAGGTATAATACCTAATACAACGCCTACACATCACTTCATTCATGTGGATTCAATGTAGTACTCAGTGCATGACATTCAAATTCAAGTTTTGCTATTTTGAACTTTGTGGAATTCCCCCCCCCCCCGAATATGTACAGAGCTGACTGTACACTGTTTATTTTATTTATTTATTTATTTATTTAAGTGGATTATTTGGTTATTTTCTTTCTTAAAAAAATTACTTATTTTTGAGTATACATATTTATGGGGTACAGAGTGACTATCAATATTTTGTACAATGTTTTACACCTTGCTTTTGACTTAATAAAACTCAGAAATTTTTTTCCATATAAGCACAAAGAGAACTCCTTCATTCTTTTTTTACAATAGTGTATTTTACATTCTATAATCAAAGCATAACTTATTAAATCTGAGCTCTGTTGGATGTTAAGTTTGTTTCCAATCTTTTCCAATTACATACGATAGTACAATAAATAGTCTTGCATATATGTCATGTTTGCATGTGCTCAGGTATGTTTTTAAGATAAATAATTAGAAGTGGAATTTCTCAATCAAAGATTACATGTGTTTATAATTTTATCACCAAAATGCACTCCATAAAGTTTATACAAGTTTATTAACCCAGCAGCAATATATGAAAGTGGTTGTTTCTCCAACGCATTGTCAACAGTGTATTAATAATGTATTTGTGGATTTCTGTCAAAGTGTACTTCTCTTAATAGCCCAGTAACTCCTGTTGACCTAACCCTTCCACAAATAGCAACTGAGAGCTCTGGATAAAATATAAAGCCATCTGCCTGAAAACACTGGAGAGAGATCAAAGCAGGCAGATACTGGATGAGGGCTGATACTTGGAAGAAGGGAAAGCAGAGTCTTAATATTGTGGGATAATATCAAAACATTTATATACAAGTAAATGGAGTTCTAGAGGAACAGGGGAGGAGAAAGAGAGCAGGAAAGGATAACAACCATATATTTCCAAATATGGTGAAAGACATAAATTTACAGATTTAAGAAGCTCAACAAACCTCGACTGGGATAAATGCAAGGAAAAAATAAACAAGGCACATCATAGTCAAAATACTGAAAAACAAACGTAAAGAGAAAATCTTAAGTGACCAAAGAAAAATGATGCTTTGTATACAGTCAAACAGTTATTGAGTCATCACTGACTTCTCATCAAAAACAACAGAGGTGTGGGCCGGCCCGGTGGCGCACTGGATAAGTGCGCCGCTTGGGAAGCGCGGCGGCGCTCCTGCCCGAGGGTTCGGATCCCACATACAGACCGGTTCCCGCTCACTGACTGAGCGAGGCGCGGGAGCAGCACCGAGGGTTGCAATCCCGTTGCCGGTCCCCGGTCCGGTACGGGGGCAACACTGAGGGTTGCGATCCGTTGCCGGACACGGAAAAAGATAAAAAGACAAAAAAAAAAACAAAAACAACAGAGGTGAGAAGACAGTGCAATGATAGGATTAAAGTGCTGATAGATTTCTGTCAGTCTGGTGAAAAATGGTATTTCAGTTAGTTTTAATTTGCATTACTTCTATTATGATTGAGGTTAAGCATCTTTTCATATGTTTAAGAGTCATTTTTATATATGTGTGTGTATTTTTATTTATTTATTTTTATTGCTAGCCTGTAAGGGGATCCAGGGATCCAGACCCTTGACCTTGGTGTTATCAACACTACACTCTCCCAAGTGAGCTAACCAGCCCTGTATTTCTTTTCTGTATATCCTTTGCCTGTTTTCTGCTTTTTTTTTCATTGAGGACTTTAGCTCTTTGTGATAGAGGTGTAAAACATTTTCCTCAGTTTGTCAATTGTCTTTTGGCTTTACTGATGGTGTTTTTTTGCCATCCACAAAATTTTTATGTTTAGGTAGTCAAGTTTATCAGTCTTTTTCTTTATGGCTTCTGAATTTGGAGTCATATTAGAAAGTCATTCCCTGCTGCATGGTTATGAAAACATTTGTCAGTGTTTTCGTCTTTATGGTTTTAGTTTTTATACTGAAATTCTTAATCCATTTGGACTTTATCCTGATATGTGATGTGAACTATGAATCTAAGTTTTAATTTTTTCTAGATGGTTACCTAGTTGTCTCAACACCAGCAGTCATATACAAAATGTATTGGGCTTATTTCTGGACTTACTTTCTGTTCCATTAGCCTGTTGTTTTATTATTAGTCTTATGGTGTAATTATTATGTTTTATAATATGCTTTACTATCTGATGTAGATAGTCTTCTCTCGTTTTTCTTCTTCAGATTTTCATGAACGGTATTAATTATTGACTTTTCCATATGGTCTTTTGGTTTGGCTTTTTAAAGGTTTCCTCAGATCTTTAAACTCAGTACAGGTCATATCTTCCTGAAGTTTACTCTCAGAGCACTCTGCTCTTTAATAGCATTTATCACAGGATGTAATTTATAGGAGTGATTGTTTTGATTAATGTCTGACTCACTACTAGACTATAAGCCCCACAAAGGGAGGGGTCCTGTCTCTTTTACTTAGTATATTTGCAGTGCTTGACACATTTTAGGCTTTTAATACATAGTAATGAATGGATGAGTCTTGAGGTTGAGCCCTGTGACTCTTTATTACTCTCAATGATCATAGGCAAGTTTCTTGACTGTTCAAGACCTCAATTGTCTCATTTCCAAAATAGGTATAAATTATATCTACTGAATAAGGTTTTGAGAATAATTAAATTATATATCTTAGGAAGCATTTTGTAAAGTATAAAATTCTAATTAGACTAATTTTGACTTTCCTTTTCACATGTAGTATATATTTACGCATGTGCCAAGGAACAATCTCCAGATTTAGGCTTATTGGTTGTCAGAGTCCATTTGAATAATCATCCTTAGCAGAGTGTCACTCAGCTAAAGTTATAGTCACTCTCGAGAGTTTCTTAGTGTTTAGCTATGTAGATGGTAAGAGCAGTCAGTTTGAGATAAAACCTTGTTTGTTGACAAGAGATATGTCTCTAAGAAAGGAAGTAAAATTTCCTCTCACACAGCAACCTGAGTTTGGAATCTGTTCTGCACAAGATGTCTACCTGTCGCTTCCAAGAGAAAAAAAAACTGTGACACAGCTGCTATTACCAGAAGAAAAGCTTAGACCTAATAAATTGGCAAAACTCAGAGTCTTGTTAGTTTAAGTTACTTGCCAACGTACTATAACTTGAAAAAAGGAAGGATGCACATATTTACTGCTAATGCTGGGGAAATTGCCATTAAGGCAGTTGGCAGAAAGGCTGACATTTTAACAGTCATAGGTCAGATAATTTTCTACATCTATCCAAGAGAAGATTTGACCAAGGACTGACAAAAAAAAATCAAATTATTCTGTTCACTTGGCTGCATCTAAATGTCTCATTTTCAGCTTACAGGAAAGATTGCTGTGGAAGCAATCTTTGATGTTACAACAGAGTGACCGTAAATTGCTTGAATAACTGTTGGAACTTCAAATAGAAAAACACAGAAAAAGTCATTGTCTGAGGTAGAACAAGGATTTTTCACTTGTGTTTTGCTCCTCACATAATGTTAGAACTTAAATTTTACATTAAGATCAGTTTCACAGGGGCAGATTAGCTTATAGATCACAAGGAAAATCAGTGGCAGAACTGGAAACTGAATTCTTGAGTCTTATTTTCCAACATCTCCAGGGCCATTAGAAACAAGTCCTAAGTTTTCTCTGTTCTTTCAATGGCAAAATAAAGAATATATGGTGAGTTTGAAAATTGCAGATCATAAAGTACTTCTGTGGTTTCCAGTAGAACAAATTCCCTTCATAGTCTTAAGTTTCTTTTATTATTACTTTAGTTGTGTAAATCAGCTTGCTGCTGATAAACACAAATTTTTATTAGTCCTGGGACTAACATTTCTTTTATTATGACTTTAGTAGTATAAATCAGCCTGTTGCCAGTAAACACAAATTTATATTAGTTCTAGGATCAACATTTTGAGAAAGGGTAAAGTAGGGATCATCTGAGAGTTTTTAAAAGAATGTTGGTCTAAAATAGCTGGTAGAATAAAAATATATTGTACAAACTAAAGTAGGGAAAATAGTTAAAATGCAGTTCATAGACTAAAATAACTAGCAGTTCATATGAGTCCAAGTGCGAAATATGTAATTATCTTTCTTATTACCTTATATGTACAAGAGTTCTCTTAATTTTTAAAATCTTACATTTCACTTTTTTTTACTGTTGTTTTCAAAAATGTGTATATGAGAGCCACTGAGCTTAATAAACTAAAAGTTTTAAAATTGCCATTTTAACCTACAGATTGACATTTTATACTAGTAGATAGAAATGGCTACTTATTGGTAGGTGGTTTGCCTCTATAAATAGAAAATGAAGAAGAAATGAATTGAGTTTATCATCATCTCTCCAACTGTTCCCCCTCTTTGAATCCCATAGTACTTTTTAAAGACCTATCTCATCATCCCTAGGAATGACTTAACAAATGTTCTACATACATGTAGTAGCCATTTTAGTGTTTACTAATTTTATGAATTATTGTTGCATATCCTATAGGGGTTTAGAAATTGCTCACTATGGAGGAGAGAGTTTCCAGGTGACCTTTGATCAGTATTAGTGCTTATTTGCTGTAGTAACACTGACCTTCTTGCTGTTCCCTGAACATGCAGGCATGCTCCTGCATCAATCCTTTTTACACTAGCTGTTCTCTTTGCCTGGGATGATTTTCTTCCAGATCCACATGGTTTACTTCCTCACCTCTTTCACATTTTTGCTCAATTGTTACCTTATCCGATTACTCTATAAAGGAACTTAATCTCCACCATTTCAGAGTTTTGAGCAAATGAGGATCATAATCTGACTAATGTGTTGAAAGGATCACTCTACTTGTTGTGACGATGAGAATAAACTGCAGGCAAACAAGGGCTGAAGCAGTTCCAGTCAATTGCAGTTGTCCAGGCTAGAGATAATGGTGCTCAGACCAGGTGGTTGTGAAGGTGCTAAGAAATGGTTAGACTCAGGATTTGATGGTGGCTGGTACAGGGACCAAACCCTGGACCTTGATATTATCAGCCCCACACTTTAACCAACTGAGATACACGGCCAGCCGTGGCCTCAGGATGTATTTTGAAGGTAGAGGATTACTGCCACTTTGAATGTGGGATGAGACAGAGAGATGCTTTTGAGGTTTTTGGCCTGAGAAACTGAAAGAATGGAATTGCCATTTACTGAAATGAAAAACATATATCAAAGGAAGAGCACAAAATCAGGAATTTTTGTTCATGGTAGTTGGATAAATGACATTTGAATTAGGAAGATATCTGGGGTGGAGATATAAAGTTTGGGAGTCATCAGCATATACATATTATTTAAAGTCATGAGCCTGGATGAGATCACCCAAATAAAGAAAATAGGGTCTTGGAGCTAAGTCTGGTTGTACTCCAGTGTTCAGAGGTTGAGGAGACCAGGGGGAGGGCCAGTGACGTAAGGAAGACCCTAGAAACTGGGACCCTGGAAACCAAGTGAAGAATGTTCCAGGAAAAGAGTGATCAGCTGCGTCAAACTGTTGGTGATAGGACACTGAGATAAAGACTGAGAAATGACCATCAAATTTGGCGATGACCTTGATGAGCTGTTTGGGTGGAATGATGGACAGGAAAGGCTGACTGGAGAGGGTTTAAGAGAGAATAATACAAGAGGAAATGTGGACCTCAAATATAGACTAATTCTTTACAGGATATTATTTTGTAAAGTGAAACAAATGAGATGGGAGCTAAAGAAGGGTGTGAAGTCAAGGAAGACTTTTTTAAAAAATGATGTTTGCATGCTGATAGGAGAGAGTGAATAAAGAGGGAAAATTGAAAAATTGACTATATGAGAGAGAGAGAGAATGGGGACAGCTGTTGGGAACATGTAGACTATGATGAGTGTTCCTTTTTCTATAGCACTGTACAAAGCACTAAGGAAAGACTTTTCTGGTTTCCTTTCCACTCCCCCAAACTCCCACTGGGCTAGGCGCCCCTCTTGTAAGCTCCCATTTAACTCTATACTGTTATACATCGCCTCTTCTTACCCCTTTAAAGGCATGACCCCTTGTACTTACATACAGGCTCGTTTAGCCCAGCTGCATCTTGAGCCAAAGAACCAAATTTAACAGGGTGTGTTAGTTTAGAGTCCTCTGGGAGCTTAACATAACACCAAAACCACATCTTTCTGCTTATCTTGGACTATAACAGAAGGCAAAAATTATACTGGGCTCTCACAAACCTTCTCCCATCCACCATGATGAACTATTTGTGGCCCTTAAGTATTCTCCCAAGTGTTGGGTTGTAAGTAGCCTGCACATAATGGCGTTCAGTACAGAGAATAGCTGCTTAGCTCTGAGCATCAGTCCTGTATCTCACCATTGGCATTCCTAGTGGTACAGTGGCTTCTGTGTCTCTTTCTGGCTTGCTTAAGTTTTTATTCTCTTCATTCAGTTCTCATTTCTGCCTTTTCTGTCACAGGGTTCGGCTGTGGTGATGAAATGCTCTGTCCTTAGCCAAAGGTTTATGTAAGTTAAAAGATGTTGTAAGTGGTAAAACAAACAACAAACAACTAGGCAGATGTTGGTTATCATTGTTATTTTCTGATCTCAAGGTTTATATTTCTGTCTGCATTTTAAAGGTTTTAGGTCAGAGTTTTAAAATTAGGACCAGGACCTTGAAGCCAGCTGCTCCAGTGTTTGTAGACAGCAATGGTGATGGTTGTGGAATCATCTGTAAGAGGTGTTGCTTGCGTGCTTCTGTGCGTCCATCCACCCACCTATAAAAAATATTTGTAAGTGCTTGCTGTGTTTAAAGATGTGCTTTGGGGAGTTTGTGCTGCTCTTTTTTTAAAAGGGGGAAGGCAGTGAAGATATTGTGAGCTCTTTAGTAGTCACAATATGAAAGGGATAGAGATCTACTCTTTAAGTAGTTCTAGATTATCCCTGGAGTTCTTTGTTCAGGCATGTCATAGTGAAACCCACTATGTCAAAATCCCAAGCTGGGCTGTACGCCTGCAGTGAGAGGGAGGAGCAGCTCCGCACACATCTTTGTTGCCTTTGCAGAGGTTGCTTGGTACCCTTAGGTCTCTGCACAGCCAAGTTGGAAAACCCCTCCTCTAGACTATGGCAAAGCTAAAGGAAAAAGAAATGTGATTACTCGCCTTTTGCATCATAAAAATTGAGAGGGAAACTTTTATCTTTTATGTGAATTTTCTCTTTTATTTTTATTTTTTATTATTTTATTTATTTTTTTATAGAGTGACCTAATAAAACATATAAGTTATTATGTGTACGTAAACCACTAGAGTACATTGATGTTATTTTCGTTTGTTTGTTTTTGTTTTGTTTTGTTTTTATTGGTTATGAGTCTCCCATCAAAGGACACACACAGCCTTATGATCCCAATTTTTATGATGAAACCTATAATGATGTTAATGGACTGTCAGGAGATTGGAAACTTATTTAGGGTGCCCACTGATATACTCCTCTTTACATGGGTAGAAATTTGACCTTTGTAATTACTTCCAGACACACTGTAAAGGATGGTGATACTTGTCATCAGTCTTGTGGGTTATAAATATTAGTGAAGTGGTCTGAATGCCTTAATAAAAGCAAATGAATCAAAGGAGTAGATCTGTTCCTTTTGCCTGGATTTTTTAAAAAAAATCCTACTTTCATGTATTCTTTTCAGACTCATAAGAAACAAAAACGTAATACTACTGCATTATAATTTTATTGTACATTTAAAATGCAGATTTTAAAATTTCAAATTGTGTATTTTAATAACTAACAATTTAAGAATCCTTTTTGATCTTCCTCTACTTTTCTGACCTTCTTTTCTTACCTAATGTTAGGAAATCTAAATTGAAGATGCCTGCATTTTGAACAGGTTGAACTTGTGGCCTTGGCTATAATTGTCACTTCACAATCTATTTTTGATTTTAATCTTGTTATTATACCATTCTTTCAACAGACTGGTGAATTTTCAGCTCGTTTCCTTTTGAAGTTGCCGGTGGATTTCAGCAATATTCCCACATACCTCCTCAAGGTAAAAATATGTGATTATCAGAATGAGAATATAAATGAGCTTTTTGGGGGTATTTAAAAATGTTTTTGGTAGCTGACTGGTACAAGGATTGAACCCTGGACCTTGGTGATATCAGCACCACGCTCTAACCAACTGAGTGAGCCAGCCAGCCCCTAAATAAGCTTTTAAGTAATTATTTAACTCAATGTTTGTATGACTGGTTTGTCAGCATTTTGTTTAGATGATGAATTCTACTAAAAATATTTCATAAAGATTCATTGAGTGATTTTATTACCTAAAAGCTAAAATAGTAACTTTGAAAGTCATTTAGAAACGAGCTTTCATATAAGATAAAATTAGTATAAGTAAATTAAACTTCGGGAAAACTCACTTTTATTTAATACTCTTATTGAGATGAAAGACTCCTGGGAATAGTCTGATAGGCATTCTATTTTTAAGTAGGATTGCATATTAACCATGCTGTGCTAAAGGGCATTTCTTTATTTTCTTTCTTTATGTCAGCATTTGAACACAGGTGCCTTCAAAGTTGGGCTGTCCTGGAGAGATCCAGAATCTGGTTAGACCAGTGTATATGGCATTCTTTAAAATATGATAGAGGCAAAGTGTGGCCTGGGGAGCAGCTACTTTGGGGAAGGGTCTGTAAATATTTTGCAGAGAAGAGATAGAATCCAAGTGACTAGGCTGTGGTTAGTGTGAGAGAAATTAAATGGGCCAGAAAGCTAGTTCTGAAAAGGAAGCTTTAAGACAAAGGCCTAGGTTCATCATAAATGAGGATTTTGGTTGTGATTTAAGGTTTGGCTTGTTTCCCTCAGCCCTGTATTTCAGCTTGTAGTTATTTAATTTCAGTCTAATGTAAGAAAAATTTCTGCCTTTCTAATTTGATGTTGTCCAGAGAGCAACTATTTATAATTGTCTAGAGGGAAGACAGAATCCTTTTACAAGCTGCTCTGCATATGGTAGTAATCAATAAATAATATTAAATATTAATCTTGATAATGATTGGAAGTATAGTTTGTTAGAATATAAACTATAGACCACAGAAAAGATTAGGGAACATATTTTTAAAGCATTCCATCTAAGGGAGAAAATTATTTTCTTTTTCCTGAAGTAAAACATTGGATTTTTCTGCCTCATTAAACTTTCATTTTTAGTTTCCAGTTGAGTAGTTTTCCACTCTGTATCCAAGAGTTGTGAAGTTCAAGTGGGAATGGAGGTCAGCAATTTATATCAGTTTCCCCTGTTGTAGAAAATACACATATCAGATCTGTGATTACCAAGCATAATTAATTAGGTTTCAGCAAATACTGTGCTGTATTAGAATAGCAAGCAGTCTCCTTAGAAACCCTTGTAACACATACTCAATGACCCCCTCTATATATTTTAATTAAAACTCTCTTTCAGCTCATTTAAAACCAAATCCAACAGTATATGAGAGTACATAGTTGATATAATCACCTTAATCTCCAATTTACAGTTACAGTATCTTTATTTTGATTTATTGGGCCTTATCAGTTTGAATAGTCTTCCTGTTTATTTGAAATTGATACTGCCTCTGCTGATATTCTTGAGTGTCAAAGGAAAAAAGTATTTGCTGGCTCATAAATGAATTTTTTTCTTTTCATATCAAATTTCCATATTTTTATTTTAAGAGTTGTAACTTTATATTATACTCTTAATATCCTAGCCAGTCAAATAAGAAAAAGGTGGAACCAGTTTGCCAAATTTGTAAGGGTTTTTTTGTTCCCCAAATTACTATGAAGTGATTTTTCTCCTACAGGTGAAATGCCTACATTGTAACATTAATGTGTTTGTGGGTCTTTAGTTCATGCAAAGAGAGTAAAACAAGGATAAAAAGGAGGAACTCTTGTATAACACAAAACAACAACAAAAAACAAAGACAAAAACCTATCAGCATACCAGAATACCTGTTGAGAGTTTTCAGTCCCTAAGTTTCTAAAGTTGTTGTATCATAACCTGGAACATTTGGCTATGTTCTTCAGAGGAAATTTGCATTAGAAACTGCTTTACATATTATTTGCATTTGGATGCTCCTCACCTAATTAGGAGGCCTATGAATGATAGTTTTTAAGTCCAAAAATAAAATAAATTTCCCAAATTCCTAGGGTTAGGATACTCTTCACCAATATCAATGTAGTTTTACCTCACCATTGCAAGGAAATAAAAGGTACAGTAGAACTTTTAAATATTGAGATAGCATGGAGTTTGACTACATACCTGATGATTTGCTACAGTGAAGTCTCATTATGCTATGATGAAACCATCATCTATTCATACGTTTATATTACCAAGTGTACCTATTTTACCCACTAATAGAATTCTTTGCTATTTGAATGAAAAAGCCATTAAATATTCAGTAATATGATATTTCTTAACATTATACTCTAAGTACACATGGTTCTTACATGGGATAGAGTGAAATTTATTCTGAAAATGAAGCCTGACTTCAGAGTCTGAATTTTACTCTTGGTTGAGGCGAGTCAAAGGGTTAGGTAAATCATTTACATAAAACTTCATTAGAAAAATATTTCTGTTCGTTAGGGTTCTTTTATTTGCGGATGGAAGAAATCTAGCAGAGAATGTGTAAACTAAAGGGGAAATGTACAAATCCCCTGCTTCTGTAGTCCACAGAGTAGGAAACAGTTCCATGTTGAATAGTCTGCAGATAGGCATAGACCAGCTTTCCCATGTCAGTTCCTCTTGGGCCCAGTTGCACACTCCTGAACTTCTCAACTGGTGTGTTTGTGGGAAGAAATTGTGGTCTCCAGAATAAAGGGGACCACACTAAAGACTCCACCAAAAAAGCTGTTAGAACTAATAAACGAATTCAGTAAAGTTTCAGGATAAAAAATCAATATACAAAGTCAGAGTATGTTTCAATTAAAATTAAATGAAAAAAAGGAAAAACAATCCTAAAGTCCATATGGAACCAGAAAGACCCCAAATAGTTAAAGCAAAACTGAGAAAAATGAATAAAGCTAGAGGCACACTACCTGACTTCAGATTATACCACAAAGCTATAATAACCAAAACTGTGTGGCATAAAACTGACACATAGGCCAATGGAACAGAATACAGAGCCCAGAAATAAATTCACACACCTGCAGCCAACTGATCTTTGACAAAGATGCCAAGAATACATATTGGGGAAATGACAGTCTCTTCAGTAAATGATGCTGGGAAAACTGGATATCCACATATAGAAGAATGAAACTAGAATCCTACTTCTCACCATATACAGAAATCAACTAAAATGGATTAAAGATTTAAATGTAAAACCTCAAAGTATGAAAGAGGAAACATAGGGGAAACGGTCCACGACATGTGGCTGGGCAAGGATTTTTAAAATAAGACTTCAAAAGCACAGTAACTGAAAGCAAAAATAGACAAGTGAGATTACGTCAAACAAACTATAAAGCTTTTGCACATCAAAGGAAACTGTTAACAGAGTGAAGAGACAACTTACAGAATGGGAGAAAATATTTGCAAACTATACATATGATAAGGGGTTAATATCAAGTGTAGAATACATAAGGAACTTAACAGCAGAAAAACAAATAACCCAGCTGAGAAATGGCCAAAGGATTTTAATATACGTTTCTCGAAAGAAGACATACAAATGGCCAGTATATATGAAAAAATGCTCAACATCTCTAATCATCAGGAAAATGCAAATCAACACAACAATGCAATACCACCTCACTCTAGTTAGAATGGCAATTATCAAAAAGACAAAAGAAAACAAATGTTGGCGAGGGTGTGGAAAAATGGAACACTTGCACACTGTTGGTGGGAGTGTAAACTATTATGGAAAACAGTGTGGAGGTTCCTCAAAAATTAAAAATAGAAGTACCATATGGTCCAGCAATCCCACTACTGGGTATATACCCAAAGGAAATGAAATCAGTATATTGAAGAGATATTTGCACTTCCATGTTTATTGCAGCACAATTTACAATAGCCAAGATATGAAATTAACCTGTGTCCAACAGTAGATGAATGGATTAAAAAATGTGGTATATATACACAATGGAATACTATCCAGCCATGAAAAAGAATGAATTTTTTTCATTTGCATCCACATGGATGAACTTGGAGGTCATTATGTTAAGTAAAGTAAGCCAGTCACAGAAAGACAAATACTACATGATCTCACTTATATGTGGAATCTTAAAAAAAGAAAAAAAAAGTTGATATTATAGAGACAGAACAGTGGTTGCCAGAGACTGGGGAGGGGAGTAGGGAGAGGTTGGCCAACAGATACAAAATTATAATTAATTTTGTAGGAATAAGTTCTGGTATTCTTTTGCCTGGTAGGGTGACTATGGTTAACAGTTAAATTTTATATATTATGTAATAGCTAGAGGAGAGATTTTTGAATGTTTTTGTCCCAAAGAAATGATAAATGCATGATGTGATGGATACATTAGCTACCCTGATCTGATCGTTATATAACATATATATTATCAAAATATCAGATTGTAGCCCATAAGTATGTAAATTACAATGTGTCAAAATAAATTTTAAAATGTCACGTTAAAAAAAACCCCAAACAACTGTATCATTTATGTAATCTAAATAGTTCTTAGAGTGGCTCTAAACTATTTAACAATGAGCCCTAGCACAGGCCAGAAGCAAGAATATAAGGAGTTTACTATGACCGAAGTACTTTGACTTCTGGTTTTTACAGTAATCTTATTGGCATCATTTAATATCACACAGTGAGCACATTCATCCTGATGGATTGCTTGCAGAATTATATTTTCACTATGGAATCTGAATCACAACACTATTTATTAATGAATCAAGAGTAAAAAAGCTGGGCCGGCCCGGTGGCGCACTCGGTAGAGTGTGGCGCTTGGGAGCGCGGTGGCGCTCCCGCCGAGGGTTCGGATCCCATATAGAGACTGGTCCACTCACTGGTTGAGCGCGGTGCGGGCGCAACACTGAGGGTTGCGATCCCGTTGCCGGTCGCGGTACGGGCGCGACACTGAGGGTTGTGATCCAGTTACCGGTCACGATAAAAAGACAAAAAGGAAAAAAAAAAAAAGTAAAAAAGCTAAGATAGTTCACGTGTCGGGAGTGGAAGCTATCATTCTTTTCCTGAAGCCACTGTGGCTGTGATCAATCAGGGCACTATCAGTCCAGAACACAGGTCACTCTGCCAAGCAGAGGCAGAAAGCAGGAATTAAGGTCAGGTTATCAAAACCAATTTAGGAGCCTAGGATCAGGCAGGGAGTTGTAGTGAATATCCAGGTTGTAACCATACAGTGGTCTATGCATGTCACTAACGTGGAGAAGATCATCTGAGTGTCCTTGTATGCTGAGATTATCTGGTGTAGTAGCTGCCTCCTCAGTCTGACATTGCCTAGCAGGTTAGTCAGTCTGCTTTCTAATCAAACCTAGGTAGCAAATGCAGATGTTCGTAGGGCTAGGCAGGTACTGAAAAGGAGCGAATCTGACTTAATATAATAAAATAGGAAGTGGTGAGAACTGTAATGAAGTAGCAAGTGTTTCTTCATTTAAATGCAGCAGGTGCTCTATAGCTACAGAGTTGTTTTCCATGTGAGAGTTTGAGCCTAGTGTTGCCAGATATGCAGATGTTATTAAAAGGAGCCCAGCATCTCATTAAAAAAATAATTTTTTTAATATGAAAAAGTCTGCCTTTTAAGTGATAACAATGGTAAATATTTTTTAAAAACTCTTTGTAGACCAAACAGAACACCTCTGTGTGTTGGCTGTGGCCTCTGGGTTAATTGTGACCCTTATTCTAAAACCTAAGAGTCTAATAATGAGGTGGGCAGCAGAAGGCTCCTCCTCCCTTTCCTTGATTTACACTGGACAGTGGTATTAAGGTATATCTTAGTATAACCCAGTGGATGACAGAAGGAGAACGTTGAACTGGAATTCCACATAGTATCCTGAGCCTCGCCCAGGATTCTGAGCTGCTTATAACAACTGCAACAGAGTGCCTAGAATGGGCTTGGTTTGGTTTTTGTGTACAATACTGTGCTGAACACCTAAGTGTTGATCTTGACTTAAAATGATACTAGAAGTAGAGAAACAACAAGAACAACAAAAGGAAATTCAAGCATAATCATTGTCCCCAGCCACCTGATAATACTGTTGATAAGACAAAGTTAACAAACATTAGTTGAAAATTAATTAAGTACTAACTTGTATGCTACATGTACAGTGGGCTTTAAAAAGAAGTAAAGATTGTTGTGGATTGGAATGCTTAGGGAAACCTCTATGACCAAGTTTGGGTGTTAGTAGATCTCTAAGGAGGCATAGCTTTTCCATGCTGGAAGGAGAAGAGGAATGGCCCAGGTGTGGATGATCATGCAGTCAGTGGAGGGACTGTGTGGACATACTTGATTTGGGCAGTAGGTAATAGTTTGGGCTGCAAGAGAAATTTCTTATGAGAGACTGAGAGACAAAATGTGGAAGATAAATTGCAAAGATCTTGAAAACTGGGAGAGTGATTTCTGACTTTAATTAAGCATGTAGTCTTAATCCTCTTATACCTGGATTATCATGGAAATAGCTTCCTATTTTATTTCCTTGGCTGCATTTCCTCCCATACCCAGTCTCTCTGCAGTGTTACTGTTAGTCTACTTTAATCTTCTCTTGAAACCAGTAATAGTTTCTTGTTGGATGCCGCTTCCAGAGCCTACCCTCCTGTGCAGTGCTATTTTACACTGCTCCCCAACATGTGCTTTTAATCTGAAACAGAAAGCCCTCCTTGCTGTATTGACAGTGCTGTGAGAATTCCCAATGCTGCCACATTGCTCATGCTCTTCTTCCCAGTTCTCAAGTCCCTATTTGCTCATCTTTTCCAGGAAAATTCACTTAATTGACATAAAAATAAAGAGAAGCCCAAAGAAGTTCAAGTTACTTGCCCAAGACCATAACTGTTTATTTGGAACTGTTGACAGAATATCTGGTCTTGATTCTTGGCAACTGGGACCAGAGAGGCACTAGGCGGTCAGGTGGAGAAGAAGCAGGAAAATGAAACCGAAGTGAGCCTTGTGAAAAAGGAAGTTTAGCATACAACTCTGGGAAAGCCTGAATTTGGAGGGTCCAGGGGAAGAGAATTGTCATGTAGATAGTAGGACAACAGGAGCCCAGAGTCATATAAGCCAAAGATTTTAAAGTGTTCGTGAAGAAGGGAATGCTCATATGCCATTGAATGAATTAGAACCAGGACGAGACATCTGATTTGGCTAGGAGGATAGGGATGGTGAGAGTAGAGAGAACACTTTCTGGAGGATGGTCAGTATAGAGGCCAGGTTGTTGGTGTTAATGAGGATATGAATGATGAGGAAATACACTCAGTGGGTATTTGACAAAATGAATTGTTGAAGTGGGATGGAAACTTGAAGAACTGAAATGATCAAGTGAAATTATTAAGAAGAAACAACTGAGATGATAGCATACTAGCCAAAATAATGATAGAGATGATTTTTTTAAAGAAATTGTTTTAATTCATGATGTACTTGAATATAATAATCTTACTGATGTTCTCTCTTTGAAAAGTTGAAAGGAAATGTTGCTGTGAAGCCCCCATTTGAAGTGGCGCTATCATTCTTTCATATAGTAGTTAGGAGAATAGGTAATGGCATGAGTGTTAAAAGAAGAGTGTGTACAACAGTCACGAATATAATAATCTTACTGATGTTCTCTCTTTGAAAAGTTGAAAGGAAATGTTGCTGTGAAGTCCCCATTTGAAGTGGCGCTATCATTCTTTCATATAGTAGTTAGGAGAATAGGTAATGGCATGAGTGTTAAAAGAAGAGTGTGTACAACAGTCAAATTTTGTGACTTGTCATCAAAGATTGAGTAAATTGGAAGAGTTTTTAAATTTCACATTCTTCTCACCTTCCTTTAGAAATGGGAGGATTTTGCATTCTCTGCACTTTAGAAGAAGAGAATTAGGCTTAATATATCTCTGGATTTTTTTTGGAGGGGGATGAATCCTTGCATTGTCCTTTATTATTTGGAATAGTTTGAAATTCCATTTAGTTTTACATGTTTGCTACAAAGAATACTGGTAATTTCTCCTCACATATTCTGTTTAAAAATTCAGTGAGCTTGTTAGGATGATGTGTATTGATTATAATTATTTCTCAGCAAACACTAAAAAGCCCTCTGATCCTGATAAGTGAGTATAAATTCACAACATTTTTTCTCTAAACTACAGATTAAATGATGCTTCAAAATTCGAGACCTTTTAGTTTAGAACATTTTTTTGGATCTAATAAAGTCACACTTAATAAGCTTTTAGAAAGAAAGACTGCTTTAACTCATCATTGCTTTAAAGCAAAACAGTTGTCTGGTGCTTGAAAAACCATAAAGAATTCACAGGGAACTCTCATCTTCTTATCATAAAGGAAATAGTTTCTGTCTAATCACATAGGAGTGGGCATACATTTATAATAGTACGACTGTGTACCTGGAAGAAAGTGCCATAAAAGTAGGATGCTATTTATTCCTGTAATAAGTCTGATTTATCATTTGCTTAACTTGAGCCAAAATTTGTATTTGAGGGTTAATCACAAAGAAAGCAGTGAGATGGTCTGAACACTTACTCTGCAGGGAACTACTGTGTCTTTATAAAGTAGAGGACCCATGGTTTCATTCAGGTCATTGTCCTTGTCCCACCTCTTTCTCTAAGAGAGAAGCAGGACTTAGAGAAAAGTATGCTTTAGTTCAGGGGCTAGCAAGCTTCTCTAAAGGGCAAGATAGCAAAATTTTAGACTTGGGTGCCATATGGTCTCTGTCACAACTACTCAACTGTGCTGTTATAGCATGAGAGCAGCTACAGACAATATGTAAATGAATGAGTGTGGCTGGCTTCCAATAAAACTTTATTTTCAAAAACAGGCATAGGGCTGGATTTGGCCTGTGGGCAGTAGTTTGCAGATCCCTTTTCTAGATTATAGAGGAGAGTACAAGGATGCTTCAAAAGTTTGTGGAAAAATAGAATTGAAATATAATACAAATCTTTCCATGAACATTTCAAGTATCCTCATATGTTTGTGTAACTGACTGGATTGCATGTTGCTCAGGCCCTGACACTGTAATAACCAAGCAGCCAGGCAGGGCATATATTGTATTTCTTCACAAAGGCCCCTGGTACGTCACAAGCGGATAAGTAAAGGGATTTGGTTCAGTGAGTGTGAGCAGTTTTTATACCACGGTCTCTTTGTTTATATTTTACTAGCACCTTCAATTCTGTTAAGTTCCCTGCCTTCCTTTCTTCCCTCCTTTACTTCCTTTTCTTCCTTCCTACCTTTATTCCATCTTTTCTCTTATTTTTAAACAATTAGTAACACATAATTTACTGAATTCTCATCCAAGTTTTAGTTTCCCCAACTGTTAAAATGAGGTCAGCTATTGCTGAGTTCTGAAATTTTGTGTTGCCACCTTCTCCAAAATTTGTATGTTGAAATCCTAACCTCCAGGTAATGGTATTAGGATTTGGGGCCTTTTGGAAGGTTATTAAGTCATAAGGGTAGAGCCCTCATGAATGGGATTAGTACTCTTGTGAAAGAGATCCCAGAGAGCTAACTAGCCCCTTCAACCATGTGAGGACACTGTGAGAAGGCACTGTGTGAAACAGGGAATAGGCCCTCACCAGACACCAAATCTGCCGGTGCCTTGATCATGGACACAAAAACTGAAAGAAACAACTCTGTTGTATATAAGCTACTTAGCTTATAGTATTTTATTATAGCAACCTGAACTAAGACAACTATGGACACCACACAGGATTGTTGGAAATATTAATGAGATAACAAATATGATGGTGCTTAATACACTTCTGAGCTTGAGATAGGTGTAGAATAGAAATAGTTTTAATTTTATTTAGTCATTTAATTTGTATTTCAAAGTATTGAATTTATTGTGGACTAGGAAGAAAGAAATTAAGATAGAGTTATATTTACTACTTTGCTTTTCCTCTCTTCTGATTTTCCCCATCTGGAATTCAAAACTCAAATTTTTACTTGCCCCAAATGTTCAGATATGATTTATGTTAATCCTGACAATAGTATATTTTCCTACTACAAATGAAGAGCAGTCATAGGTAGCTTCTTGGGATGTAGATCAGAATAGTCATTATGGAAAACAGTATGGAGATTTCTAAAATGACCCAGCAATCCTGCTTCTGGGCATATACCCAAAGGAAGTGAAATTACCACCCTGTAAAGATACTTGCACTCCCTTGTTCATAGCATTGATATTCACGATAGTAAACATATGGAAACAGCCTAAGTTTCTTGAAGGACAAATGGGTAAAGAAACTGTGGTACATAAGTACAATGGAATATTATTCAATCCTAAAAAAGACCAAGATCTTGCCATTTCCTACAACATGGATGAGCCTGGAGATCATTATTCTAAGTGAAATAAGCCAGAAAGAAGACTATTACGTGATCTCACTTATATATGGAGAAAAAAAAAAAGTCAAATATACAGTGATAGAGAACAGAACAGTGGTTACCAGGGGCAGTGGAGGAGGGAGGAGATGGGGAGGCGTAAGTCAGAGGATACAAAGTACCAGATATGTAGGATGAGCAAGTCTAGAGATCTTATGTACAACAGGAGGACTATATGTAATAAAATTGTACTGTACATGAGATTCATGCAAAATTAGTAAATATTAGCTTGCTCTTGCCATAAAAATAGAAAATTGAGTAACTATGAGAGGATGGATATGTTAATTTGTTTCACCATAGTAACCTTTTATTATCTATACATATCCCATAACATTATGTTGTATGTCTTAAATACACACAATAGAATTTACTTAACTAAAAGGAGAATGTTATTTTTTTTTATTGTTTTACTTTTTCCTTAGCTTTTATTTTTTATGGTGTACTTATGTTTTTGTTTTCAAAATTGCAATTTTAAAATGTAGCTATATCTCATGTGATTACCAGTTGACTTGCTTTGCGACCGTGTCCCCATATGTAGAAATAGTCTTTCAAGTAGTCTATTCTGCTACAGAGAATGCTTTAGTAACATGAATTAGTTCATACATGATTGGTAAATAGTAGAAGCATGTCAGTATAATGCAAAAGTTGCCATTGTATATAGTTGATTCTTTCTAGCACATTAATATTTTGATCACTAAATCACAGCAGTTAAACACAAAGTATACTAATACAGATGCACGTAGCAAGCTATAGAGGCATATTGGATTGCACGAGAAGTAGGATTGCTGGATCATACGTAATAACTTCGTATAGCATACATTATACGAAGTTATACGAGTGCTGACGACACCGAGCCGAGGGTTGCGATCCCCTTACCGGTCAAAAAATAAAAATAAAAAATAAAACAATAAAATTACTTATTGGAATAATCTTGAGGCTTACAGTAAACATACTTTTCTTTTACAAGCAAAGTTTACTTCTTTAGGTTCCTAGAAACAATGTGAGTTAGGGAGCAACATAAACCATTCCCTAAGAGCACATTCTGCATCTTTTAGTGTAATATCTTTTTTTTTTTTTTTTCCTTTTTGTCTTTTTTCGTGACCGGCAACGGATCGCAACCCTCAGTGTCGCGCCCATACCAGACCAGGACCGGCCACGGGATCGCAACCCTCGGCGTTGCTCCCGCCCCTCGCTCAGCCAGTGAGCGGCCGGTCTGTATGTGGGATCCGAACCCTCGGCGGGAGCGCCACCGCACTTCCCAAGCGGCGCACTATAGCAGTGCGCCACCGGGCCGGCCCGCCTGGGTCAGTTTTGCCATACACATGGTATTTCAGTACTTATTGCATGTTTTCCTCTATCTTTGTGGAAAAGAAATCAATACAAGACAGTGAGCCTGAGCTCATATGGTGTTATTAGATTTTGTCCAAAATCTGCTTCTTTACTAATGATGTTGTCCCTCTATTTTTTCCTATAACTCAGCAATTTTAATCTTTCTCTGTAGTCTCTTCTATTAAGTTACCTTTACCCTGTTTACACTTGATCTTAGCCAAAAGGCCAAGAAGCGCTTACCCTTTTAAAAAATTCCTATATTTACTATAATAATTCTTTATTTATTAGGAATATAGCATGTCATTTTAAGTACATTAATGCTTTTGCTGGAATTACTTTGATTTTTTTAATGCTGTGGTTACAAAGTTGTACAGACCTTGAGTGGTCTGTCCTTATCATACTTTCCTCATACGCCTCTTATTTTTAGTTTACTAAAATGAAAATTTTTAAATGAATGCATATATCATATTATAGCAGCAACACCTGTATTTTAAAACAATAAGGTTTCTTATTTTATAAGCTAGGCATCCTTAGTCCTTTACACTTTCCATATATGTTACAAATTTTGAAATCCTTCCCCATTCTCATACTTCTCTTCAGGCAGTGTTCCAGATTGCCAGCATCTCTCTTAAACTGTAGTGCTCAGAAATAAGCACAAAACTTCAGGGAGGGTTGATCAGGTCAGTGTTCATTAGAACTCTGAGCTTCACCAATAATTAGTACTTATTGAGCTTTTAAAAAACCAAATCTCTCTGTTTTACTAATCCTGTTCTGTGCAGTTGTTTTTTTAAGCCAAAGTGTAGACTGATCCCTTCATACCAGCTTTTGGATTTGCTCTATCTTTTCCACCTGTTTAATGGGAAGGTATTGCAACCTATAATCCAGAAAGGGAAGTGTGGATTGGAACCAAGTAGCACAGTGAGGGTAACAGGAATTATGTGGTGTGATCATTACAGGTGAACATTTTTAAAAATCTGGAGCTACTTTTCTCTATGGTGGCATTTTCTTCATCAGTATCTTGAATGCAACACCTGGCACCTGACAGGGTTGTGTGCCAGTTTATATTTGCCGTCTGAAGTAGGAAGGGAAAATATTTTTTGTTGCTGTGATGTTTATAAACTGGATGAATTGAGTCCAGGACTATAAGCAGCTATGTTCCTCATGTGCCTCTAGACAGCACTGTCCAGTAGAAATACAAGTCAAGCCAGATATGTAATTTAACCTTTTCTGGAAGCCCCATTAAAAGAACTAAAAAGAAACAGGTGAAATTAGTTTTAATAATGTTTTGTTTAACCTATTGCATTCAATATATTATTTCAACATGTAATCAAAATAAAAATTATTAATGACTTACTATATATGTTATATATATATACATATATATATACACATATACATATATACGTATATGTGTATGTATTTCTACTAAGTCTTGGAAATCTGGTGTGTATTTTACCCTTTACTACCTCTCAATTCAGACCAGTCACATTCCAAATTCTCAATAGCCACATTTGTTTAGCAGCTACCATACTGGACAGTATAGCTCTATACGATGGAAGTAAAAGAAGCCAACATGGAAAAAGAAGCAAAGACGAAAGATAAAGATTTAGAGAGAAAAAGTACTATTAGTGGTGAGGTTTTTAGTTTCAGTCTTTGAGGTTTGAGGAGTTATTTTGGCTCTAGCTCCAGCTCTTTTTGGAGTCTTCGAGCCCCTTCCATAGTTTTCCAGTAAATAGCCTTTTTTTGCATGAGTATAATTTGGGTTCCTGTAAATAGTTATCAGAAAAATCTTGACTCATACAGTAAGGCATTATTACTCCCCTTTTTTTAAGATGAGGAAACTTAAGCTGAGAGAAGTTGAGTGGATTACCCAGGATTATCCTACTGTCTATGGCAGGGCCTTCACGTCCATCCAGGTCTGTCTCACTCAAAAGCATACTCTTCCTACCGCAAGAGACTGCGGTGGAAGCTACTGTTGTAGAGCAGGCCCTTTTCACTACATGGAGGGATGGAATTTCAGTGCCTAACATAGTTATTATACATTCGGTGCCCAACATAGTTCTTTCTAGCTTCCAGGTCTGTCTCACTCAAAAGCATACTCTTCCTACCGCAAGAGACTGCGGTGGAAGCTACCGTTGTAGAGCAGGCCCTTTTCACTACATGGAGGGATGGAATTTCAGTGCCTAACATAGTTATTATACATTCGGTGCCCAACATAGTTCTTTCTAGCTTCTGATATAATAGAATTGTGAAAATAACATATTTTCACAGGAACTTTTTGGTGGGGACTCATAATAATCCTGTCAACATATTTCACCGACTTCCCTTTCTAAAAGTGTGAGGGCAGCAAGTCAGTTGGTAGCGAATGGAAGGAACCTAGTTCAGTGCTGCATGCCTCATGGTCACATGCATGCTGACTTGCGACTGCTAGAGTAATCCAACATTGTTTCATTTGAAATGTATTGTAGCCTACCCAGGAAACTTTTTTTAGCATCTCTAAACAATTACCTCATTAAAAAGCAGGACTTAGCAGCCCTGATAAGGCTGCAAATGATCTGTTTTCCAACCTGAATGAAGTTAAGCAAGTTCTTGTAATAATCTTAGTATGATTCACTGCTTTCTACTTGCATAACTGATGTTGCAAAAACTGGAAATCAACATGAGGCTATTCTTTTCTGTTTTTTAGAATCCCTTTTGAATGATTCCTGTATTCTAATGTTCAGTTGATAAGTGATCCATTTTAGAAAATTTTCATAGAGCCATGCGCTTGAAAAGTAACATGAATTGGGCTGAGGTTTTATGCTAGGGCACCCAGGCAATCCATAATTACAGTAAAAAAGTTTAAATTTGATGGCACACAACTAAAAGTTAAACTTATTTATCTTATTAGTATACTATCAGAAGTTTCATTAGTAGACAATAGCATAACAAATCAAGGCAGTTTAATTTTAATAGATAGTGTAACATACAGCTACCTACAATTAAGATCTACAAAGCAAGGATGCTAATTTGTTTGTAAATGTGAGGTCTGCACCTGCTACCACCGTCAGGTTCTCTCACTTGAAAATTCCATCCCTGTCTCTTTTATGCCTGTATTACAAATTTTAGAAGAGATATTGTAGGCTTTCACTGAAAGTCTTCCCATTCTTGATCTTGTCATAGTGCTCTTCTCACTTACAATATTACAGCTGGCAGCCAAATCTCAGTGCCATAGGATCTCTGCTCATGAGATCCTGGCCATGACAGTGTTCTCTTTTAATCTCCTCTATTTTTCTTATCCTAAATAGTATGGTTCTTTCCTTTCTTAAATGAAGGAAAGGAGATTACATATACACACACAGCTTTGAGGTGTTTCTTGGGTAACTGGCAAAGTTCTATTTCTTGACCTAGGTGGTTCTTTCAAGGGTGTTTGTCTTTTAGTAATTTACTAAACTATAGATATGTTTTATGTAGTTTTCTGTATTAGTATTTTATTTTGCAATAAAAAGTAAAATAATTAAAAAGCTATACATTGAATAGTCTTTATTATTATAAGAAAATCTTCTTCAGGGTTATCTGTGAAAGGGATTCATCTGTCCATTCAATAATATTTATTGAATTGTTTTTGAGTCAGGCAGTGTACTTGATGCTGAGGATATATATGGCAGGAAATATGTTAAATGTGATCTGTGTCCTCACTGTACTTATTAGTCATATCAGTAATACACAGTTAAAAGGATATTCATTGCTTAGTATACTGTTTGGGAATATTATTATAAAGACATATTTATATCTGAAGCCATTGACATTCTTCTTGGTAAACATTTATTAATAGGTAGTCTGTGTCCTCACTGTACTTATTAGTCATATCAGTAATACACAGTTAAAAGGATATTCATTGTTTAGTATACTGTTTGGGAATATTATTATAAAGACATATTTATATCTGAAGCCATTGACATTCTTCTTGGTAAACATTTATTAATAGGTAGTATATTAGTTATCTACTGCTGCATAATAAATTATGACAAACCTTAGTGACTCAAAACAATAAACATTATCTTACGGTTTTTCTAGGTTAGGAATTTGGGAGTGAGTTAGCTGGTAGGTTCCAGCTCAGTATCTCTCATGTTGTTGTAGTCATGATGTTGGCATTGACTGTAGCCACCTGAAGGTTTAACTGGAGGACGCACTTCCAAGACGGCTTACTCACATGGGTGTTGGCAGGAGGCCTCAGTTGCTCTTCACTTCGGTTTCTTCATAGGCTGCTTGAGTGTCCTCACAACGTGGCACCTGACTTCCTCCAGAGCAAGCAATCCAAGAGAGAGTGAGTAAGGAGGAAGCCACTGTGCTTTTATGACCGCGTGTCTGAAGTCATACACTGTCACTTCCTTTTATTCACTTCATTAGAAGTCATTTAAGTCCAGCTCACACTTAAGAGAAAGGGAATTAGTCTCCACTTCTTGAAGGTAAGAATGTCAGAGAATTCACAGACATATTTTGAAACCACCACAGGTTTTAAGTAGGTAGATAGAGAAAGATAGCTGGATAATAGGGTCTAAAGTTCATGAGCATTACATTGTCCCTCTAGCCCTCTACTTACTTACATTCACTTTACACTCCAAGTCATACTAAACAGTTAATCTGAACACATCTTATGCTTTCTTGGTTTTATGTCTCCCTCAATCTGGAATGCTCTATATTATGATTTCTACCTGTTGAAATCTTACCCTTATACAATTGCCACCTCCAGGAAGAGTGAAAGTTTGAGGAAAGGTCTAGAAGTGGATGAGTTAGAATTCTGTTCAAGGAAAACACAGGATTGTTAAGTGGTGAATGCCAGATTAAAGGGTTTGGACTTCATTTAATACACACTAAAAAATCATTTAAGATTTTAAAATAGAGGCAAGTTACTATCAAAGTGGTACCTTAAGATTTCACTGGGAAAGGCACATGGAAGGAAGGAATGTAGGTTAAAGGAGACTGTAAAAGTCTAGAAGTGAAGTGATATGCTGGTAGCAGTACAAATAAGAAGGAAGGGCTGATGTGTGTAAGTTCCTTATGGCAGAATTGGTCTACTTCACCTTTGTGTTTCTTTGCATTCTAGCAGTGTCCTGAACACAGTATATACTCAGTAAGAATTATCTTTTAAAGAAAAAAATAGGTACATATATGTATGTGTATACATATATATGTTTATATATAAAATGATCTAATGATAATGAGTTCTTATATTGTTTGAGCAAACCCTTCTTTTTCAACTCTTTCTTTTTTTACAGAAATGTTATTATCTATGATTACAGCAATTAAAATCTTTAATCTATAGGAAACATAAAAAGAAATATAATTCTAGAACACATTCTATTTTTATTCAGTACATATATTTACTTGGTATGATGAGACTAGCCTAATAAAGAATAGAAATAGACTTCTGATTATGTAATAGCCTGCAATTATGTTTATGGCTATTGCATTCCAATCTTCTTATGCAATATTTACAATGTACATGTGTAGCAAGGGCACAAAATACAAGTTCTAACAATCTTAACCATAAATCAGAATCAAGTCACGCAATGTAACATTTGTGAACTCCCTTGGCTGGTGCAGATAGCTTTTGTTAAGAATATATAACATAATAAGTTTACAACTCTGAGGTAGATCTGGGATTTTAAGTTCTAAAACTTAATTACTCCCTACCCCATATTTAAAGATTCTGCCAAGACAGTTTGATATTGACTTAATTGTGAAGATGATGAAAAACTCTTATATTAGATTTCGAAAAAAATAAAATGTTTTAAATATTGTTTGAGTGTGATGTGAATTTCAGCAGATTTTGACTACAAAAGATTATGATTGAGCCTGAAAACATAACCTATGGAAAATCATCAACTGTGCAGAATGAGCTCTCCCAGATAACAGATCTTACTAAGAAAACCTGCCAATGAAAGACAGAGAATGCTAGAAGAAGAAGAATGCTGTTGACTTTCAACATATGGCCCCAACACTGACATATCTTATAGTTTTTAGTGAATAGCAACCCAAAATAACTGGGTTGACAAAAACTAAAAAAAGTGAGTGCATGAATTTTAAAAATTCTGCTCTGATTTTTTTTTTTTCATTTTTATTTCAGAGGATATTTTAATGAAGAGTGTGTCTGTGTCTGTGTATGAGAGTGATGAGGGGGTACATCTTAATTACATTTTCACCTTTTGGATAAAAGAGACTTCTAGCAAACTGAAAATAAAGACAACTAACCGTGTAAATTTACACATTAGTGAGAAAATTTCTATCATCATCTGTTATCCTCATTATTGATTCTCTCTGCTATACACTCCCTGCATTTCTTCTTCTCTTCCCCTCTGTTCTCTCTAGGCATCACTTTTTATCCCTTTCTTTATTTTATTTTTTAATTTTTAATTCTTTTTGGGGGAGGAGCAGCTGGCTGGTACCAGGATTGAATCTTGGACCTTGGTGTTATTAGCAACATGCCCTAACCAGCTGAGCTAGCCAGCCAGCCCTATCCCCTTCCTTAGTTCAGCATTTTCAATGACTACTTAAGAAGAAAGGGCCCACTGGAGATGGTCTATTTTACTTCCTTGGTATTAAGTGGGTTATATAATATGTCTGAGTGTTCTGTGATTGTCTCATGTATTAACTTTCACTTTTATCCAATAAATATTCATTGACTACCCACTATGTGCCAAGCACTATACTAGAGAAATCTATAGTTTATAGGCCAAATCCTGTCTGATGCATTTCTAGATATCTTTGGAATATAATGGTCAACATAAAGCTTGTTGGTCAAGCCTCATTCTAACATTTTCTTCCCTGAAAGGGAACTGAATCAAATGGATATTCCCTCTAGAGAGCTCTTAGTTTCTTTCTTTTTTTTTCTAGTTCACACTTTTTTTTTAAACTTTTTATTAAAAATTTTTTTTGGCCATATAACAATTCTTAATACATTTAAAAAGACTAAGATCATAGAAAATATGTTCTCTGATCACAATAACAGAAGGAAATTTAGAAAATTCACAAATGTGTGGAAATTAACCCTCTCCTAAGTAAATAATGGATAAAAAGAAAAAAGATAGGGAAATTAGAGAGTACTTTGAGATAAAAATCAAAGTGCAACATATCAAAATTTGTAGGATGCAGGGCTCTTGCAGTACTTAGAGGAAAATTTATATTTGTAAACATCTATATTAAAATATGAACAATCTCAAATCAGTAATGTAAACTTCTACCTTAAGAAAATAGAAAAAGAAGAGCCAACTAACCCAAAAGCAAATATAAGTAGGAAATAACAAAGATTACAACAGTAATATATGAAATAGGGAATTAAAAAACAAGAGAGAAAATCAACAAAACCAAAATTTGGTTCTTCAAAAAGATCAACAAAATTTGCAAACCTTTGTCTAGATTGACGAAGAAAAAAAGAGGAGACTGAAATTACTAAAATCAGAAGTAAAGCAGGGGCATTATTACATTGTCATTATGGTTTTTTTGTGGTGGTAAGATTTAGTTTCTTTCTCTTTCTCATTTACATTTTTGTTTGACCAGTGGGTTTTGTTCTTTCTTGTGTATTTGTGGTAGTGATTATCGTTGTTTGAATTCCATATAGAGGACTTCCCTGAGGATTTCTTGTAGAGCTGGTTGTGTGGTGGTGAACTCTGGCAGTTTTTATCTGTCTGGAAAATACACTATTTTTTCCCTCACTTCTGAAGGGTGGCCTTGCTTGGTATAGTATTCTTGGCTGGCAGTTTTTTTCTTTTAGTATTTTGTATATATCATCCCATTTTCTTCAGGCCTGTAGAAGAATTTCTGTTAAAAAGTCTGCTGTTAGTCTGATAGGAGCTCCCTTATAGATGACTTGACAGTTTTCTTTTGCTTCTTTTAAGACTGTCTCTTTGTCTTTGAGCTTTGCCAGTTTGACTGTAATGTGTCTTGGTGTGGATCTTTTTAGGTTGAATCTGTTTGGGGATCTTTGAGCCTCCTGGATCTGTAGGTCCATGTCTCTTCCTATACCTGGGAAGTTTTCCATTATTATTTTATTGAATAGGTTTTCCATGCCTTTTCCTTTCTCCTTCCCTTCTGGAACACCAATGACTTGAATGTTTGTGTACAGAAGGCTGTCTGCTAGCTCTCTTAGATTTTCTTCATTTTTTAAAGTTCTTTTTTCCTTTTTTTGTCCACCTGCGTTATTTCAAAAAGACTATCTTCAAGATCAGAAATTCTTTCTTATGCTTGTTCTAGCCTGCTGCTTAAGCCCTTGGTTGTGTTTTTTATTTTGTTGAGTGAATCTTTCAGTTCCATGAATTCTGCTACATTCTTTTTAAAGGTATTAATCTCTCTGTAAATTTCCTCCTTTATATCCTGGATATTTTTTCTCATTTCACTATATTGTCTGAGTATTCTTATATCTCAGTGAGTTTTCTTAAGATTGTTGCTCAGAATTCCTTATCAGTCATTTCACCTGCTTTATAGGGTCTGGTATTTGAGAACTACTATATTCGTTTGGTGGTGTTGTATTTTCTTGGGTTTTCTTATTTTTAGTATCTCTACACAGATATCTGATCATCTGGTAGAGTAGTTGCTTCTTCCATTACTCTGGAGTGGGCTTTGAGGAGAGAGATGTCCTTTTCTTTTTCTGGGCTCCACTAGTGACTCTCCATGTGTCAATGCAGTCGAGTGTCTGGTGGGCCACCTGCACAGTGGCTGTGGCTACTGCTTTGCTGTCAAACTGCTTTTTGGACAGTTGTGGCTGTGGCAATGATTGTGGTGGCCTATCCATGTGGAAGTGGTGTTTTTGGCATGTTCCTTGCCTTCTTCTGGGTGGGGAATGCTGCCCTTGGCTCCTGTCCAGAATCCCAGGCATGCTCTGCTTCTTGCCTGCTTCTGTGGGGAGGAGGCTACCTTTGGCTCCTGCCTAGGACCCTGGGCATGCTCTGCTTCTTGCCTCAAGAGCTCTTAGTTTCTCCTAAATTCCATTAAGATTGCCCCACTGCCATGGGAGTTGTGGTGCTAACTTAGAGTAGGATTGGCTCAATGGGAAGATTGACTACCAAGTAACTGCAAGCAGTGGATAATGCAGACACACAATAATGTCAGTATGTCAGTATTCCAGCTCTGCTACTTACTGGTTGTATACCTTGGTTTCCTCATTTGGAAAAAAAAAAAAAAATGAGGATATAGCTACCTACGTCCAAGAGTGGCTGTGGAGATTAAATGAGTTACTACATGTAATGGGTTGGTTTAGTGACTACTACAGAGCTCTTGGTAAATATTATCTATTATCATTCATATTACTATGTTTATTATAAAAATTAATTCTTAAAGTAACGGCAAATATTTACTAATTACTATTACTAATTACTATGATTTACATGACAAATCTAAACTTAGATGTTACATGGAATAAATTTAAAAGAGTTAGACCTACTCCTAGACACAATTTCAAATAGCTTCATTAAATCTAACTATAATCAAATTACTTTTTTGCTTTAGTTTTCCTTACTTCTCTAATAAAATCTTTTAATTTGCACAACAGCTTTCCAGCATCTGTTTCTGCCTGCTCCAGGATGCTGCGAAAGCTATTTTATTTTGTTCAGCACAAAAGAAAGCATCATTCCTGACTGTCCTATCCACAGCTCCAGAAAAATCTTGGCTTACTACTGCAGTCTTTGAAGTACCTTCCTTATCAATCTTAAATTGTCAACAACTTGGCTTTGCACTGAAAGATATTTTCTTAAAGAGGTTATGCATTCCTGTCTTTAAATGGACATTTAAAACTATCAGAACAAAACAGTATTTCTTATGTAACGTTCATTGAACTTTACTCTCAAGTGAAGTTACACTCAGCATTTGTGCACTTCAGTTTTTGTAAGCTCTACCTTAACAAAGAAAGAAAGATGTTAAAGCACAGTTAAGCCCTGGACAAGAGCTCAAGTTGTAGCCAGATTGCCTGTATCTGAACTGCACACCCACCGCTTACTATGTAACCGTGGCAAGTTACTTAAACCTCCTAAACCTCAGTTTCCTTAGTTATAAAATGAGAATATCTGTCCCAATGTCACCATGGTAGAGAGTTCTCCCTTCTCTCCATGTGCCCAATCCCAGTCACAACCTTCTTCTCCCCCAAGTAACCACTACCTTTACTGTTAGGAAGAAACCCTTAAAATTCTTTGTTTTTATTACCCAAGTGTGTGTGTTTTGCTCAACTATGGTAGAGTCTTACCTATTGTTTTAAATTTGATATGTCTTTTAAGTCTCTTCATCTACAGGTTTCTTCTCTATTCCTTTCTTTCCTTTACAATTTTTTTGTTGTTGAACCCAGTACATTTACTTGTAGTTTCCCACAGTCTAGATTTTGCTGATTGCAGACTTATTGTGTAGTTTAGCGTGTTCTTATTTGTTTTCTTCAAATTGGCAGCTAGATTGAAAGGCTTATTCAGATCTGTGTTCAGTTCCTTTGGCAAGACTATAGGTAGTAGTCCAGAGGCACATAATGTGTGTCTGTTGCTGCTTTAGTGATGTTAGCAGGTATTGGTGCTTAATACCCTAGATTCATTGAGGCTTGTAAAATGGTGATACTGTAATTTTATCATTCTCTTTTCATCTATTAGCTGTAATAATTTTATAAGGAGATGCTTCCCCATCATCTACTATTTTGGTTATCCAGTGGTACAGGTCATATAGGAGAGGCAGGATATAAATGCTTCTTTTCTCTTACTTGCTCCCTTTTCAAGATAATGAATTGATCTGTCATCCTTTAAAGTTGACTAATTAATCATTTATATATTTAAATTCATTTTGAACTCATATCTTTAAGTATATTAGATGGGTTTCAACTTACTGCAATTTTTACCCTTATTGAAATTCAAATGGTCCCATCTTTGGTTAGCTGTAACCTGTTCAAGTTGGCTCCTGAGTCCTTTGGACATGACCCAGTATTCTTTGATATCTCGTATACCAAGATGTTTAAAATTCATCTTGTGTATTTCCTGTCCCAAATCTGAAGCCAACTATTTTTCCAAAAATCCCTGGATTCTTTTAATGGGAAATAGTTTACTATCATAGTTTAGGCTGTTCGGATGTTCATTGCTGCTGGGTTGATTATGGTTTCTAGGTCTTTTCATAGTACAGAGCTAGGAAATACATATTCAACATGTTTAAGAAGCTTTTTATTATGGAAAACTTTGAATGTATATGAAGGTAGAGAAACTACTGTATTGCACCATCATGTAACCCATTCCCTAGTTTCAGTCATAATCACAAGCCTAATCCGTTTCACCTCTATCTCCTTCCTTTTATGTCACCCACGCTGGATGATTTTGAAGCAGATGCTGTGATTTCATCCATAAATACATTAGCTCATGTTCAGTTTTTAATGCCATCCTCCATCTTTCCTTCTCTTCACCTCTGAGATTGTGTTTTCTGTTATACACCTGGCTCTGCCACTTATTGGTGGGACTTAAACTCTCTAAGCCTCTATCTTCTCATCTGTTGAGGGAGGATCTGTTCTAGATGATCTCCAAGGTTTCCAACATCCTTACCCATTTTCCCTTTAAAAAAAAAAACAAAAAACCCAGAAATTTGTTTACTTTTTTGTTTTTTTTAAGTACATGCTCATTGTAAAAAATGTAACAAGTATAAATGTATGTAAAATAGAAAGGAAAACCCCATGAAATTCCACCCCCTAGAAGTGAACATTATTTAAAACGAGATATCCATCAATTCAGACTCTTTTGGTAATTTTCTTAATTGGCTTCTTTGAGTTAACCATGTATTGTAGAGCCACTTGATCCATAAAAAAAAAAAAAAAGAAAAGAAAAGAAATGTTGTATAGGATTCAGGGTTTCATTAAATGAATGTGTCATAATTTAACTAATGGGTCCTATTGCTAGATATTAAGATTGTTTTTAACTTTTTTGTGGGGGTGGAACTATTTTAAAGAGTGCTACAGTCAACATCCATGAATACACATATGTATGTCTGATTGCTAATTTAGGATAAAGTCTTAGATGTAGTATAGCTGGGTCAAGGAATATCCAAGAGTTTATATATATAAATAGAAATTTACACATATATATATATACATATATAAAATTACCCCCAGAAGATTCTATCAGTTTATACTTTCTCTTATTTTTATGATTGGTGCTTTAACGCTTGGTAGCACTTGGGAGCAAATTTCTGAGACCATTAGGAGTTGGGACAGTGAAAAACTCACAGAGAGTAGATGTGGATTTATTTGTGACAAATTGCCATTCCCTTACCCAGGATTTTTCAACCTCAGCACTACTGACATTTTTGGCCAGATAATTTTTTTTTTGCTGGGGGCTGTCTGTGCCTTGTATGTTGTTTAGCGGCATTCTTGGCCTCTACCCACTAGATACTAGTAGAACTTGCCTCCTGCCCTCCAGTTGTGGCAACCAAAAATATCTCCAGACGTTGCCGAATGTCCCCTCAGGGGCAAAATTGCCCCTAGTTGAAAACCATTGAATATTTCTTTATTCAGCAGATGCAGTATGCCTTAATTCTGAGGGAAAGGGGGTCTAGGGCCAGGACTTATGGGGCAAAATCCAAATTTAGTCCTTTATAGATTGGTGTGTGTGTTTGTGAATAAAAGAATATTTTTACTTCCCTAACCCCTACCTAAGAAATAGGGCCATGTTATACTAATGATAAATCTTCAGTAGGCTGTTTCTCTCTCTGTGGGCTTTTTCATTCTGTTTTCTCTTTACTGACCTCCATGGCATTAATAGGGGTGAGGGAAGATAAAAAGTGCAAAGTACTTCTGGGAGGGAACGGTCACTCAAGCAGACAAGGACCCACGGAACGTGCTTGTTTACCACCCAAAGACTCTCCATTGATTTGGGTGAATTTGGATTTTCAAGCTCTTATTTGAGATATAAATTTTCCTTGGTAATAGTAAGCTTTATTCATACTTTTAGTGTACGTTTAGCTAAATAGATAATTAAAGAAGTTCATATTTCTGTCAAGATATTTTGGGTATGGGAATTTTTATACAGATCAGGAAGAAGGAGGGCAATTTTTGAAGGAGCTTCCCTAGGACATGCCTAGGGTAGTCACAGATTTTTCCAGTTCAAGGATCTGCATTGAACCCTGAAGATTTTCCATGCTGCAAAGTTTTGAGAAGCCAGGGTCGAGCCCGTGGCGCTCTTGGGGAGGGTGCAGCACTGGGAGCGCGGTAGCACTCCTGCCGCAGGTTCGGATCCTATATAGGGATGACCGGTGCACTCACAGCGCTCACTGGCTGAGCGTGGTGCAGCCGGTCTCAAAAAGGACCAAAAAAAAGTTTTGAGAAGCCAGCTGTTGCCTTAGCCTGCCTCCGTTTTTTTTCCCCTCTTTTATTTTATTTTATCAATATACAATGTAGTTGATTTTTGTGTCCCTTTACTGAATCCTCCCTCCCCCTTCCCTCTACCCCCTCCTGCCCATCAGCCTCATATCTGTGTGCTTGTCTTAACAAGTTCAAGGAATTGTGATTGTTATGTCTTCTTCCCTCCCCTCCTGTTTGTGTATTTATTTATTTATTTATTTTTAGCTCCCACAAATAAGTGAGAACATGTGGTATTTCTCTTTCTGTGTCTGACTTGTTTCACTTAATATAATTTTTCCTAAGTCTGTCCATGTTGCTGCAAATGGCAGTATTTCATTCTTCCTTATAGCTGAGTAGTATTCCATTGTGTAGATATACCACATTTTCCATGATGGACATTTTCTGATGATGGACATTTGGCTGGTTCCAACTCTTAGCTATTGTAAAAGAGTGCTGCAATGAACATTGGAATACAGGTATACTTCCGACTTGATGATTTCCATTCCTCTGGGTATATTCCCAGCAGTGGGATAGCTGGGTCATATGGTAGATCTATCTGCAATTGTTTGAGGAACCTCCGCACCATTTTCCATAGAGGCTGCACCATTTTGTAGTCCCACCAACAGTGCAGAAGGGTTCCTTTTTCTCCGCAACCTCGCCATCATTTATCATTTTGGATATTAGCCATCCTTACTGGAGTGAGATGGTATCACAGTGTGGTTTTGATTTGCATTTCCCGAATACTGAGTGATGTTGAGCATTTTTTCATATGTCTGTTGGCCATTCGTATATCTTCCTTTAAGAAATGCCTATTCAGTTCCTTTGTGTTTTTAATACGTGTGCCCAATGTGGCTACTACAAGTTCTAACAAGCAAGCTTTTTTCCTTGATCACAATGGAAACTGATCTAACAGAGTATGCTGGGACACCCAATTGTCTGGATTGGACCTCCCTCTGTATAAAAGCTGAGAGGGCTTTTGATTTATTTTGTTTTTTAAATGTAGATTAATTGGGCCTTTAGGTTTCTAACAAGTTAGTAATGGAACTGTACAACTTTGGGACCCCAACCCTATAGTAAATGTACTAGAGCATGCCATCCCTAGTACATGATGTCATTCCCTTCTAGGCAAGGGAAATTTGTACATAGGTAAAAAAGGATGAAAATCAAGTTAAATTTCAAATTATAGCCACTATGAAAGCAAAGACTCTGTGCGTGTGAGAGAGTGTGTGTGTGTGTGTGTGTGTGTGTGTGTACGTGCTATCAGGCAGTCTGTCTTTTTAGGGGCCATCACCTGCTTTTGTTTATTATACCAGTTTTGTGTTTTACAGTTTTTGATGTATGTGGAAAATCATTTTAATGAATTGCTCAAATGCAGTGTGCAATATTTGCTACTTGTATTTCAGAAGTCACTGCAAGTAGGCAGCTAATTCAAACTGAGTGTTTTTAGAATTTATGATTCCTGCTGTATCCCACAGATATGTACAATCAATTATGTTTCAATTAAAAAAAATTTATGGTTCCTGAAACTATAGTAGAATTACTATTTTTACTTCATTTGAAGAATACTCTATACACTTACATTAATTATCTCATATGTTTTTCCTTAACTTTGTATAGTTTTATATTGTATACATTTGTATTATAAGTTATTAGATTTAATTAAAATTTTATGAGGTAGAAAATTTTATCCCTGTTTTTGTAGAATTTTAGATTAAAAATTTTTATGGCAATAAGTCCTGTTTCAATAATTTAACATGTAGTTTATTTGAGATCATTTAAATCCTAGAGGACTACTTAGCATTTTTAATAGAAAGTTTTATCTCAGTTTTTTATTTTTATTTTGTGTAAAGGTATTTCTATAGAATGTACTCTTCAAGGACAGTCTCTATGTCTTATTAATCTGTATACCATGAATACCTAGTTTAGGTGAGCAACAAGGTTTTATCACCTTGACATATTCTTTTATTAATTGGAAATTGGCAGTAGAAGTAAATGACTTAGAAAATCTGTAGATATTCTCTTAAATGCTGTTTTCTTTCATTTTAAGAGACTAAGCAGACCTTTCAGCCTTTAGGTCTTAGAGACAAATACTAAAATTACCAAGAGCTTTGCCTACTTACTGATGATAGAATTAAATATAATTGATAATTATTGGGGATGGAGAGACTAACTAGTTGTAAAAGTACAGAAATGTTTGTAACAACAAAGCACAACTTGCTCTATTTGAATACATTCTTAGAGCATATTTAAGTAAAGTTTCTTCACTTTAAGGACTAAAGTTTTAAGAGAGGACTGCTGTTCTTTGTTCCTATATATTTTATGAATTTAAAATATTTTTATAGAGTGTATAAGATGCTATTAAAATTGTATTAACTTTTGGCTTTTATTCCATAGTGTAATTATTCTTGATTACAGACTTCAGAAGAGGTAGTGTATGGAGGAGCTGTTTATTTCACAAAAAAACCTTACATAAGATTCTAGGACTCACAGTCTAAAAATAAAAGCTGTTCTCTTTGAGGTAATTTAAACCTAAGTTAAATTGTTATTTCAGAGAAAGATTAAAGTAAGTTTTTGTTTGTTTGTTTGTTTTAGGGACAACTAACTACCTTTAGTTTGAGGAACAAATATTCTTCAGCATGGGTTGTTGTGAACACCCAGAATGTCCAGCAATACCTTAGTTGATCATATTTCTTCAATTTCTTTCCTAATCTCCCTCCCACTCCCTCAATCCCATCCCAAAGAAAATGCTCAGGATATACAACAAAAGGACCATATCATGTTATCAGACTTCCTTTTTTTAGTTCTCTAGAGTTCCAATATCTTGGGAAGGTAGGACAGAGTTAAGAGTAATTTTCAGGGCCAGCCTGGTGGCGCACTGCTACAGTGTGCCGCTTGGGAGCGCGTCGGCGCTCCCGCCGAGGGTTCAGATCCCACATACAGACCGGCTGCTCACTGGCTGAGCGAGGTGCGGGCGCAACACCGAGGGTTGCGATCCCGTTGCCGGTCCCAGTCCGGTACGGGCGCGACACTGAGGGTTGCGATCCGTTGCTGGTCACGAAAAAAGACAAAAAGGAAAAAAAAAAGAGTAATTTTCATGAAATCCATTATTATGTCAAGAAATTAAATACTAACAGAGAGAGAAATCGAGGATGACCACTGACTTGAGAAAGTGGGTAGATGGTGATGCCATTTACTTAGATGGGAGGATAGGGACTGGGTTGGGGTGAGCAGGTTGAGGGGTTGATCATGAATTCTAGTTTGGACATGTTAATTTGGAATTGCCTTTGAAGAATCTAGGTGGAGACGTCCAGTAGATAGGATATGTAAGTCTGGAGTTCATAAGAGAGATTAAGGTGGAAATATAAACTTGGAAGTGTTTAGCATAAAGACATTACTTATATCCATTGGAATGCCTGAGGTCACCTGGGAGGAAGGTATAGAGAGAGAAGAGCCACAAGTCCTGAGAAATATTTAGAGGGCAAGTAGAGAAGTCAACAAATGAGACTGACAAGGATGGTTAGTGAGATGGTAGAAAAACCAGGAGAGAGTAGCATTGCTGAAGTGAAGAGAAGGGGTGTTCCAGATGAGAGCATGGTTAACTGTGTCTGACGTTGCTTAGACTGAGAGGAAAACATGTTGAAAGTATGGTGGCTATCTTGCTTGCTCTTTATTTATTCATTCATTTGTTTGTTCATTCATTTGTTAATTAATCATTAAAGCGGTTCTCAGATTTATCTTACAGTTATTCATATTTGCAGCCAGTGAACCAATTCTTCATTTCTTATTTTTATATCACTTGAATGCACAAACTAACATCTGTTCTTAAATAAATTGGTGAATATTGTTCTCAACTTCTCTAGCAACTTACATTCTAAGTTTAATGTACAGAAATTTACAGAGAGAAAAAAAATAACAGTAAAATTATGTCTCAAAAAACCATCAAGTGTGGAGAGTTTCCTTAAAACAGAAATTTCAGGATGGTGGATACTCAGAAAGGGTATAAGGAAGGTGATGTGAGGAGACAGGGACTGCACAGGCCCTTCCTCTGTGTGTTGTGTTTCTGTGTCTGTGTGGTGGGTTGATTGATATTCATTATTTCAAAGTTTAGACTATTTAATCTCAAGAAAAAAACCAAACTCTTGCACATATTTCTGGAGAAAGTCTTCAGAATTTGACAAATTCGATGATAGTGTTTTTTCTTTTTGTTGTTGTGGTATAGGTGAGGCATGTAAAATAAAAGCTCTTTTATTCCTTTATTGGGAAATGTAGCTCACAAAAGAAAAATTTTATGATTAATTATTAAATTGTATAATTTTTTTAATGTAAACTATATAAAGTGCATTATTTCACTGTTGATAAGGTGTGACTATTGTATATTTTTAAAAATAAAACTTGGAGCTCTAGGTCTTTGGTCAGGTGTCCTTCCTTCATAATTATTTTCATGGGAAATTCAGAGTCTAATTATATTGTTGGATTTACAGTGCTTATTAAGGAATGCAGTTCTCTGTTAATGTAAGGATTACCTTTAATTTGAAGTAAAGGTGGGTGGATTTCATTTTATTGATTGAAACAGTGTCATAGACATTAGAAGGCAAACTGTTGAAGTTTATGTTTTCACGAAGACTCTTTTTGAAGAAGCCAGAATTATCTTAATGTCTTACTGGTAGTGGCATTAACAATAAAAATTATTTTATACCATTTTACAAATATGTTGTCTAAAAAATCAATTATGAATGTAGGCTCATAGTTAACTTTATACTATAGATGTATTCTACAGATTTAGTGTACATTATTTTGCACAGTAAATTCTTTAAAAAACTACAGGAGCTTATTATTTAAGAAATTTTTTAGCCAGTCATTCTACAAAATAAATAATCTTTTGTAAATTCAGATTTTTATATTAGATTTTTCAAAGTAGTTAAATTGGGTACCCTTTATCATATTTGTCCATAATGGTGTAACTCTGGGAAAGTTAAGAAACTTCTCTTCAGGGCCAGCCCGGTGCAGTGCGCCGCTTGAGAGCGCGGCGGCGCTCCCGCCGAGGGTTCGGATCCCACATACAGACCGGTTCCCGCTCACTGGCTGAGCGAGGCGCGGACGCAACACTGAGGGTTGCGATCCCATTGCCGGTCCCGGGCGCACTGCTACAGTGTGCCGCTTGGGAGCACAGCGGCGCTCCCGCCGAGGGTTCGGATCCCACATACAGACCGGTTCCCGCTCACTGGCTGAGCGAGGCGCGGACGCAACACTGAGGGTTGCGATCCCATTGCCGGTCCCGGTCCGGTACGGGCGCGATACTGAGGGTTGCGATCCGTTGCCAGACACGAAAAAAGACAAAAAGGAAAAAAAAAAAAAGAAACTTCTCTTCAGCCTTATCATCTCTAATTCCAGAATTGGACTAGATAATCCCTGATTCAGCCTTAAAATTCTGTGATGCTCATTTAAAAAATAACTGTACCATCCAGTATTTTAGAAGAAGTTTTAAGGACTTGTATATCCTTAAATGAAAACAGCAGAGTATTGAGAGAGAGAGAGAGAGAGAGAGAGAGAGAGAGAGAGAGAGAGAGAGAGAGAGAGAAAGAGGGTTTGATCTTAGTGCCTAGATTTAACTATTGGCCAGACTACTTGGATGAGACAGAAGAATCCACAGACCATCTGCCTCAACCTAAGGGGAAGAAAATCTCCAGAAATAATGGGAGAGATGGTAGGTACTGCTTTATATGAAATAGGAGTCAGATGACGGCTTTTTTTGGTGATGGGTGTTGAATAACATGTAAATAAAACAAGTAATCATGTTATGAGACCAGTCTGTGCCCTTAGATTGTCAGTGCCCCATAGACCACCTTGTTAAGAACATGGTTTAAATATTTGAAAGACAAAAGAAGACTGCTTTTAAAACCACTTAAAATTACCTTGGCATTCTCATCTTAAGTAGCCATCTGCAAGCATATTAATTTAATTATTTCAGTGAAGTCCCTATTTGATTAATCAGTGACCTGATTTTGTAAATATTTGTCAAGATATGTCTTCCCTGGAGATAGATTAAGCTTGGAGCATGTAAGGCATCTTTTCATTTTCAAACAGTGTTAAGTTAGGAAAGTGTTGTGGTAATATTGTGAGCACAATTGTCTAAGAACATTAAGAACCTTCATCTGGATCTTTTGTAACCATAAAAGGCAATGTGTCATGCTTTCCTGTTTTGCATAGATGAGAAGGGAGTAAAAAACACCAAAAGAATTTTTATTGCATAGAAATATTTCCTTCCTAGCAGTTGGTGAAGCAATAATGAGCCTACAAAACAATCTTCCTATAGTAGGGGAGACAAGGGCAGGGAAATGCAGGTCAGTCACCCTGCCTCACAGGCTGGTCACAGAGCTCCTCCTTGCAGCCAGGGTCCCTTCTACAAATCTGCAGGGCGCTCTAGCCGGGGCAAAGCACTTCTATGTGCCACTTCTCACAGCCCTGGGAGGCAAGCAGGGCAAGTAGTAGCTTCCTCTCTTCTGGAAGAGGAACTTGCAAAGTCTGTGGTGCAGATAATTGGTACAGACAGGCTAGAACCTCACTTGCCTGATTGTCAGTCTGTGGCTAAGACCTGGCAAGTATACATTGTGTCAAGGAGGTGCTTTTTTTGAGGCACATTACTCAGTACCAAAAATGTTGCTGTTAGAGTATCCAGTGACAATTTTCACATTGTAGACCATCACCTCTAAATAAGATTAATGCACCTGAGCTATGGATTTGAGAATAGCACTTCAGTGCATCTTAAGAGCCCACATTCCACCAGCCTAATTTCCACTGAGCCCCGCTCACATTTCTTGATACTATGCTATTCCTGCTTCTTTTCCTACTGTTTCCCCCATTTCAGCCCTGAAAGAGTTGAGGTTGATGAACAGAAATGACCGTGAATCCCTTTTTAAGCCAAATTAGAAGAGACACAAGATTTTTTTAGTTTGTTTCAGACCCATTACCTTTCAGAAAACCAAACCTGCTTCATTCTCTGGGTGTGGAAATGACATAGCTACCTAAAAGTCACAGGGATATGTTTTATTGAATGTCTAATGATGTTTATACATGCCATTTATTTTTTTAAACTGATATACTGTGTATAAGAATTAAGGTAATAATGCTTAATGCATTTTGTTCTTTTTAGTAATAAATTAATAGTAACAAGGTAGAGACAAGCTAGAATTGTTTATTTTCCTCAGAGGCAAGGAAACATTGAGACTAAACACTAATAGCTGCCTAAGATTTTGTGATGAGACCATGACATATTACTGGGGGTCAGGGGAGGAAGACAAAAGTAAGCCTTTTACCCTGATATCAATGAAGAGCAGTGTTTTTTTGTTTTGGGGGGTTTTTTAGCATAATATATTTTTCAGTTTTTAGGTTAAAAGTGTTGCATTCCCAGGAAGACACGAGAGTACATTCTCTGTAGTAGAGTATAATCAAAATTGGTGTGTGGTGTTAGTTCTCTGTTGTGGTTGAAAATTGGTATTGCATAGTTTTAAGAGAAGAAATGTTTTAAAGATAAAAGGATGAAGAGCAGAAATATTGAAAGAGGGAACACTTTATGTTATCTGAATTCTGTTAAGTGATTAAGTACAGCAAGGGCTATCAAGTCACCCTTGAATTCCAGTCCCAGCTTTGTCACTGATTCTGATCCTGGGGAAGTTATTTAACTTATCTATGCTTTGCATCCTTTTCCCTAAAATGAGTATCATACTTATCTCCTACTCTCCCTGTGAGGATGAAATGATAAAATGCATGTAAAGCACTTCATGTAGTACGTAGCATATAGTAAATCCTCAGGTAATGATAATAGTTGAGGTATTTGATAGTTGCTACTTTTGTGATACCTCAGTTTGAAGACTTTTAGAGTATTTCACTAGTAGACTGTCTGCTTGATTAATTCAGCCAACATAACAGTAACTGGAAATAGTGTTCTTTCATCTGGAGACATACTCCCTCATTCTTAGGTCATTTTTCTGCTCCTACATACAGGTTTACCCTCTTGTCCTAAATGAAAATTGATGCTTCTCACTGCTATGGAGACCTCACCTTTTCTCACTTCTGATTCATTGTGAGAGTATTAACACGTAGTCATTTGTCTACCTGCACCATTCTCTCCAAGTAATCCCTACTGACCCTGTCAATCCTAGGACTCATTCACACCTTGCTAGATGGCCTCAGTAGCTGGGTCATATGTTCTCTTACCCTCTGCCATCATCCTCACCAATTTTGGTATGTAAGGTGTTGATCCATTCGTTATTCTTTAGCCTGCTAGATCTTTCCACCTCCATCTCTGCTCCCTAGCTTCTCATTTTTGCTTACCTTGGACTTCACCATCACTGCTCTGAGATTTCAATATACTCCTCCCCATCTGTGGAGCTCTGTGCCTTCAGCCATTCACTCCCAGACACTGCTGAGTTCCTGTCCAGCTTTGTCTCAGAGACCTGCTACTTCAGTACTCCTTGACCTGATCATGTTCTTTGTCCACTGTGATTGTTGGTGCATGCTTTCCTCCATTTTGCAATCTTATAGTAGAACATTTTAGAAGAAATCCCCAGAACCTTACTGATTTTGGCCCACTGCAACTTTGTGTTTTATTTTTGGTCCTTATAGTGGCTTGACAATAGTTTCTTATTGATTCTCTAGCATATTTGCATCAATGAGTATGAAATATTTTCCATATTCTCCATACTTCCAATTGTAACTAGCTCTCCCTTCCTCTTGGGAGATGATCTTGCCTCTGACTTTTACTGAGGTGATTGACTGATGTTGCTGTTGTACATATACTCTCATTGTCCCTAGGAGAGTGATGAACAAAATGTTACACAGCAGCATTGTGTCCCTGAGGTCTGATTCAGTCTTTAAGGAACCAGGTATTTTACTCTTGTCCTTGTCCCAGCAAGTGGCCATCTTTGAAATGGATGATGTTTCTTTACTTTTAAAATATATATATATATATGGATATATTTGGTCATTCAGTGATCTGTATTTATTGAGTACAGTGACCTGTATTAGATAGGTAGTAAGGAAATTAGGTAGAGAATAAAAACACATATCTCACCCTCCCTTTCTATGAATTGACACCGAGGGAGACAGATCTACCTAATTTAAGTAAAACTTCATTATTATGCACTTGGTTCTAACCATGAATTTGGTTACCTTAAAGGTGGCTGACCCTTTCTTATGACACAGAGTAAAGTAAGATGACTCTTAATGGGTAGGGTAGCATGGCTATCTTCTCTTCTCACTCCAGGGCTATGATAGCTGTTGTTATGCACATGGTTGATAGAGCCACAACATCAACCATATAGGACTTTTACACTTGTACTGAAGACTTGGAAAGGGTCTAAAGGCAGAAAATTAGTAGGAACTACCAAGTTGATTAGAATAATGGCTTGGAAAGGCCTCTGAAGAATGTGTTAAACAGGAAATCAGAACCAGGCTTGTCATTTGGTGAGGTAGTGTGCAGAGGACATCCCAGAGCTGTGAGTGGTGATCTTGACCAGACAGAATAAGAGCAGGTCTCAACTCTGATGTGAGATGTGGGTAGATAGGGCATTTCTCTAGAGGAAGATGTAAATGTCAACCATTGTAGAAGCTGATAGATAGAATTTGCCCATCACTTTTTTTGGTGTGTTGAATTGTATTTGAAAGGAGAACTTGGATGGAATCTATAACTCAGTTCCTTTCCTCCTTTCTAGAGTTATGGGTATTGAAGGAGCCCAAGAGGTATGTGGAATAAAAAAATGTTTATCATGCAAGAACCCTTGGGTGTTTGCATTTTGGGTAGTTTCTGAAGAGGTAGTGTTGATGCCTTATACACATGCTATTGGCATTATAGTCTCTTGCTGGAGAGAGTAATCCCAGAGGTTTGATCCTGGAGGTTTGATCCATTGAAGGAATACAGGGAGCCCAGTTGTGGACCCTGACAAATCTGAGACAGTAGTGTAGAAGCCATGGTCCAGGAGGAGCCCTTCTGTCTTCTCATAGTCTGTTAGGAGATTATGATAAAGAGAGAAACTTAAGGTAACCTTAAGTGTCCCCATTTTTGACACTTTCCTAGTCCTGTGTAATTTATTTTAAAAGACAGAATGTGTATTCAGGCACTCCCAGTGTCATTTTACTTACTGTAGTATTAGAAGCAAATGAAACTAATTTCTTTTTTTATTTGGGTTTAAAAAAAATGAAAAGGAGATAGCTTTTAGAAAATGAAGGGTAACAGTACTAGAAACAATAAGAAGAAAGCATTACCAATCCAATTTTATGATTTTATACTTTTCATCCTCTATTTTGTGCATTTCCTAACTTGAATACTGCTACGAAATGTCATTTTTAGTCTGACATAACATGGGAAATGTTTAATTGCCAAATCTCAGTTTGGGATGAATAAAACATTACTTATATTGTGTTAACAAATACATAAATGTAAAATTGTTTTAAGGTGCATATTAAGCTTTATTGGGCAAAGAGATAAATATTTTGTCTCAGTTAATGTTTAACTCAAGTAACAGTAAGTCTTTTAAGTCCACTAAAATATGAAGTCATTGCACAATGAATGGAACATTATAAATGTATTCTTCAGAAGTGATTTATGTGTCTGACTTTTATGGCACTGAATTTCAAAACCTCATAAAGAAGTCATTTTAGAGAAATGTCATGCTGACCTGTTTTGTGGGAGAGGTAAAATTTGCCTATGTGATCAACCTCATACTAACTTGAGTTTCAGAGTTACAATATATATGAATACTTACATAGTATAGATACTCAATAAATGCTTGTTAAATTAATGAATATTTAACATACTACTTGACTTATGTATTAGTGACCTCTCTGAAAGATGAGATTTTTAGCCACACATGACTCAGTTTATTTCTTGCACATCATGTTATTGTGCTACCCATAAAAATCTTAGTGTTTGTAGGGTGTTGCCTGAGGATCATCACAAACTACTTGTATTTATTTTAAAAATTCATATCAAAGCGTCTTTAATATATGGTAGTTTTAATATTTTGGCATCTCCTACACATTGACTTATCAGAGAAAATTATGTCTTTGCTTTAAATGAAATACTGTTTTCAGAGATGATTTCCTTAAACCCATCTGCACTGAAAAAATGTAATTAATCTGACATTTTGTAAAGGTTTCATTGAATTATATTCTTGTCTTGTGCTGTACAGGGATAAGTACTTACACATTTTCAAGCTAAGATTAGCTTTAGGATGTGTTAGGGGAAAAAGATGAGTACTTATTTTATGACTGATATATTTTAATTATTCAATTTTCAAATGAACTTGTCCATCTGTAAATTGTAGATATGCCCAAATGCAGAAAAAATATGACTTAGAGCTTAGACAAATAGAAGAAAGAATTTTTAATATATCTGTGAAAAGCTCATAGCCAAGAATGTGCTGATTTGTATATGACCCAGTGTATTAACACATTTACACAGTCCCCAAGTACAGGGAAAACTTGACTTAGGCTTTAAAATACAAAAGATAGCCATCTGAGTTCATATAATGGTACCTGTTTCTTTCTAATCAAATTAATTTTATTTTATTAACCACAATGAGTTAATTTAGACCCAAAATAAATATGTCTTCATGTTGGAGGATTTTATACTTTTCACTTTACAGATGGACAAGTTTATGTATAAATGCTTGTTTAGTGCATGTGAACACCAATTTCAGGGTTAAAAAATTTAAGTTTATCATGGCATACTTACCTTTTTGGGTTGATTGAGGTATTCTTTTGCATGAAGGAAGGAGAATGTTGAAATACATTTTCAAAGGCCTTATCTCTTTTTCTAGTCCTGTGATTCTGTTATTTAACTACTGTAAAACGTCACTTAGAAATAACAATATAAAATCTTAAGATGCACTTTTCCCTCCCTTCAAATTAATAATTTCAAAAGTTCTTAAAATAAGCATGAAAATGCTCCTATAAACCTTCAGTGCATCTTCTTGATTCCAGTGTGGTTTCTTGAATTATTCCTTATAGCTTCATGTATCTTCAGAACATCTGCGCAATCAACTCTTAATCACCTATTTTCTAACTTAGAAAAAAAGAAACATTTATCTTGTCTTGGTTTTCCTCTTATCTGCCACCATACTTCAGCAACCTGATCTATTTTTGTTCCAAGAATTCAAACTTAATTTTAATATCAATTTAAGCAAATCTTAATTAGCAGAGAAGCAAACTTACTAATACAGGGCTTAACTATGAGAAGACCAGGTAGTGAACCGTCTTCTTCATTGGGAGATCCTCTAATGCTAGTATCAGTAGGTCTTTTCTGGAGGAGAAAATTTCAATTCCTCCAGAAGATAAACTTTTGGTTTCATGCCTGGGGATGGAGGTGGGGTATAAGGTCATGTAGGCCTGGCTGCCAGCATCCTAGGAATGAATTTCTGGTTTTAGTTCTGTAATATAAAGAGCTGTGACAACATAAGCACTATTCTTACCGCAGGAAAACTGGACACACATTTTCAGGTACCTATCAGAGAACTAAGGTCACAGAACAAATGGCTATCTCAAAATCTGGACAAAGACAGGGCCTTCAGCATTTGCTTACCCGAGGCAGAAGCCACTGGAGATTTGTAGGAAGATTAATCTAGGGAATTTGATGAATTGCTGGAGGCCGAAGCTGATGAGCACAGGATGCTTCTGGGGCCCACAGGCATAGGAGGGGTTCCCACCTTTTACAAGCTTACACAGGCTTTGTCAATATCCCTCTTCTCAGCTCTGCCTCTGACCTCACAGAAGCTACTACCTCTAGCTTGCCTTTGGGGGCTTTCTCAGTGTGAGGTTTTGTCTCATCAATAACACTATGTGCACTTTAATCTGTCAGCTTAATTGAAAGCACCCATCGCAGCATATTGTTAACTGAAAATAGCCTATTACAAAAAAGAATGTGAAGTATAAATATCTAAATTTTATTTATATGTGTACACACACACAGGAAAAAAGTATGACTTACATACATATAAGTCATAGATCGTGGGCGATGTTTTTCTTCTATTTGTATTTTCTAATTTTCCTACATTGCTATGAGTAAAAAAGTGTTTAATTCTCAGAAAACAGAAATATGTACGTTTGTTTGTTTTCTTCCAGCTTGTTCTTATCTATATGTTTAGAATCCTAAATGCCTAGTGTTCTCCTGACATTTGCATTTTGGATGCCATAGTTCTTCACATCAGGACTCCAGGGATTGTCTTAAAACTCACTGGTAGGATTCCTGCCTAATCTCAGGGCTTAAAGTTGAACTACTCTGAGATGAAGATGGCCCTTGGGTTTCTCCAATTATTCTCTTCTCCTAGATGTGGAGACTTTTGTAGGACAGGATGGTTATTTAATTCCCAGGAAATTCTGAGCTGCTCTAAGCCAGTGGTGCTCCACCTTGGCCACACCTGGCAAGCTTTAAAAACTCAAAATCTAGGCTGCACCCCAAAACACTTAAATCAGAATCTCTGGAGAGGGGACCCAGGCATCTATAGTTTTTAAAGCTCTCCGGATGATTTCAATATATTGCTACGGTTGCAAGCCATTGCACTAAAGGAAACAAATATTTTTATTCCTAAGGTGCCCTTTGGATCTTCAGGACCAACCTGGAAAAGTACCACTGTCATCTTGATATGTGTCTTATTGACAGGCCATGCTCATGTGTGTGTGCACGCGCGCGTGTGTGTATCTGCCTTGATATAACAAATCTTAAGCACTAAGAGGAAAGGCAATCTCTCTTGCTTACCATTGTATCTAAGTGTCTAGAACAGTGCCTGGCCTAGTAACTTATGAAAAGATATTGCAAAATTAGTGAATGCAGTTTTCTTCTTTTCACTTTTTTCTTTTCATTGAAAAGGGACAAAGAATGTTACATGGTCAAAACATCATTCCATATTTTCTTGATTTTTAGGAACTCTATCAGCCCCAAGTGTCTGTGATTCAGAGAAGAGAGACCTCCCCTCCATTGTTGTTATGTGCATGTATTGAGTTTGCACAGGAGTATGATGGCTGTGATCAAACCAACATCCTCAGGCATTGTACCTAGAAAGAAAGCAAGCTTGGAGGGCCAAATCTATGGAGAGATAATAAACTTCCCATACAAAAGTGAAAACTCTTGTGAACCAGCTTTATTTTTCCATTTAGCAAGTATATCTTTGCCACCTCTATCTGCCAGCCACTGTTCTAGATGCTGTAGGTCCTGAGGTCAGTTTAACAAATTCTCTTATATTGCTAAGTGATTTTAAAATAAAACCTGAAGGCCTGATTTTTATTCTTTTGTTCACAATCACATTTTGGGCCAGAGGCCAAATGATAGATTTCTAGGTATTATAATAGATGATGAAATCCATAATTACTTTTGAAGTAACAATAAACCACCTGATGAGAGAAAAAATGGGTAGTTATTTTTATTATCCTCGTTTTACAGGTGAGGAAACACTTTTAATGCACTTTAAGTAACTTGCCTAGGCTCATAAACCAGTTAGGGACTTGGTCTTCTGACTTCAAATCTTATGAGTAAGAAGGCTTAATACTCCGCTTATTACATAATGGCAGAGTAGGTCTGATTTTGTAGTTAGTGCAGAAGAGTTAAATACTGTTAAAAAGTTTAGTCATAATAAATAACCTTCAATGCTATTAATGTTTGTTTTGAAATTACCCAGCAGTATCATTGTTAAACTCTGTGGCGGTGTTGTTTTCCCTCCCCCACCCCCTCTCTGTATGTGTGTTTTTTATGAGTTAGCATTATTTTACAGAAAGATTTGAGGGTTTGAAATGATATTCTGACAGGCTTTTAATGTCCTCAGTGAGTTGGCAGAGCCACAGATATAATACATTAGGCAGGATTTTTCAGTCTCCAGTGTTCAGATAATCTGAGATTAATTTTTACCTGTCTTTGTTAACAGGAATTATAACTTCTTAACTCCTAATGCAGGAGTAAAAGGTAGTAATCAAGAGATGGCCAAATGACAGAGTGCTTATATCTCGCACAAAGAACTTAGGTCCGTGAGGAAGGTAAATTATCTCTTGTTTCAATTCTTGCTGTTTTTTTCATGTCCTTATTGTCTTTCCTGTAGATATCACCTATCAGAATACTTAATTCTGGACTTGAAATAGATAGATATGCTTCTGGCTCAGGGTCACTCCAAGGGGATTATACTTCTTTAAGATCACTGTTCCTTAAGGTAGGAATATCTTCTGGTTTACCCCTGGACACATTTATGTATAAATTATATGTATAGCCAACCAAAGGTTTCATGACTGAGTAGAGTGATTTTGTTCTCTGGAATTAAAGGATAAGGGTTCAAGTCCCAGATTTGTCATTCGCTTTTAGTATAAAATTGAACAGGTTACTTAACTTTCTGAACCTGCTTTCTCACCATGATAATTAGGGTAATGTTATTTATTGTTCTATTTTCTGGGTTTTGGAAGAGTTGAATGAGATTTATGAAAAACATTTTCTTAACTGTCAAGTGCTGTATAAATATTGGATATCAGTGTTTTTTCATCTACTATCATGATAATGTTATTTTACTAATTCTTGAGCCTTAATAATTTATGTTCCCTTCTTATACTAACCTCATAAATTGAATTTTTTATTTTTGGATTTTATATAAAGGTAGGAAAGTCAATTTGTTTTTGCCTGTGCTTTGATATCCATCAGAACCTCTTGTTTTCCAGTCCTAAAACAATTAAAATGGGGCCTTATGCCAATAAGGACTCTGCCTTGATTTAAAATGATGTGAAAATAATATTAGCTTCTTTAATAGTCTTTTAACCAAATGGATAGGTGATACTTAGGTATTATTGGCTCAGGGTTTCAAAGTATTTTCTGTTGCACTTGCCTAGGAAATACCAGGAAAGGGAGCGGGGAGCGGGGATAGTAGAGTATTTGGATTATAGGGTTGGAAGGAATAGAGATCTCAGTTCCATCTGTACCTGTGGTGCTAATGAGCTGGATGACATTGGACAAGTCATTTCTTATCTCTGGGCGTATACACCCATCTATAAAATATTGAAGATGTTAAAATTGATGATCACCAAAGCTCTTTCCAACTTTGGACTTGGGTGAATTTGTGACTGAATATCAAGGCAATATGGGAGAATTGTAATTGAACTGAAAGTAATAAACTTGGAGCAGTTTTCTTTCTCAGAGTCAGAGAAGTATAAAAATATAAAAGGTAAATAAATAAAAACCTTTCTTTGTTGTCTCTGAAGGGTAGGTGATTAGATCCAGGGACTATGGTGCAAAAATGAAATATGACTTAGTTTTCTCCTTATGCAAACTTAGGAAAATATTTTGTCAATAAATAACTTTGCATATAATATGCCTATATAATCACTTCTCTAATTGTCTTGTATGTCAAATTTAGCAACCATTCTCTGGGTTTGGTATTTTCAGTCTGCATGTTGCTAAAATCAGCTATAAATGTCAGCCCATCAAGATAGTTCAATAGAACTAGTTATTTTCAGGTCAGAATAACTCTTCATACCAAAATCTGTCTAGGACATTGCAAGAATAGAAAATTAAAAACCATTATCCATCATGAATGAACATAAAAAAGAAAGCTTTAAGTATTTAGTAAATAAAATTGAATAATATTTTTATAAAGGTTATAATACATTATGATCAAGTAGGGTTTTCCCCTGGAATTCAAGTTTGGCTTAACGTTCAAAAATCAATTAACCACATTAATAAAATCAAGGAGAAAAATCATACGAAACAGGAAAAGCATTTGGCAGAATTCAACACCATTCATAATAGAGGGGGAAAAATCTCTCAGCAAACTGTGAGTAGAAGGGAACATCCTCAATCTTATTAAGTACATCTATAGTAAACCTTAAAACTTACTTCATACTCAATGATGAAGTGTTGAACATGTTTTCCCTAAGATCAGAAAAAAGGCAAGGATGTACGCTCTCACCACTTCTATTCAACATTGTACTGAATGTGCTAACCAGTGCATTAAAGCAAGAAAAATAAATAAAAGACATAATGATTGGAAAGGAAGAAGTAAAACTGTCTTTGTTTGCAGACACTCTATTTGTGTATGTACAACATCTAAAGCAATCTATAAAAAGACTACTGGAACAAATAGAATTTAGCAGGAGCATAGAATACAAACATAGTATTAAAAATAATTTATTGTATATACACTAGCAGAAAAACTGAAAAAAATTCTACATACTAACAAAAACAATGCCATTTAAAATAGCATCAAAAAGCATAAAATACTTATGAATAAATTTAAAGATGTAGAGAATCACTACATGAAAATCTACAAAATTTGCTGAGAGAAATTTACAGAAGATCTATATAAATAGAGAGATATACTATAAGGTAGGGCCCAAGAATCTTCAAAGCACCCCAGGATGCTTTGAAACAGAGGCCTGGTTAAAGAATAAGGTAGAATGGGTTCTAAATTATTCCATAGCATTTTGTACCTAACTGATCAATCTTAGTAAATATCTCCTATCTGTCTTTCTTTTTCTCTCTGTCCCCTCCTCTGTCTTTGTCTCTGTCTCATGCTTTGAAACAGAGGCCTGGTTAAAGAATAAGGTAGAATGGGTTCTAAATTATTCCATAGTATTTTGTACCTAACTGATCAATCTTAGTAAATATCTCCTATCTGTCTTTCTTTTTCTCTCTGTCCCCTCCTCTGTCTTTGTCTCTGTCTCTGTCTCTGTCTCTGTCTCTCATACACACAGTACCCTGATTATTCATACTTTACTCTGACACTCTCACTGTACTGTGACCTCTTATAGGGTCAGGATATCATAGGATGATATTTTCTCTGTATTCACATTCTCAGCATCTGGCATAGTCCCTGGACACATGGCACTGAAAAGGGCTACATAGAATCACTCCCCTTTTGCTGGTGTTATCTTCAGATCATTCTTCATGGTTGCCATCAAATTATAGCAAGGTAACTTTTGGGGAACTTATGCTTTAGTTAAAATGGAATTTTCCCCTATTATTTAGCCTCATTGAATTTTGATTATTATTTTGAATTATTTTCATCCACATTTGAAGAATAATCATTCTTGTCCTTAAATTTGTATGCCCCTTACTATCACAAAACTCTTTTATGGAGAGTGTTTCATATGTTCATCCCAACAATTCCATGTGGTAGGCAGGACAGATATTATTTTTTTCTATTCTCAGAGGAGGAAACTGAGGCTCAGAAAGGTTAAGCAACTTACTCAGGGTGTTATCGCTCCTAAGTGCTAAAGTGGGACCTGTACCCATGTCTTTTTATTTCAAACTCATTTTTCTTTACTGCACCACCCCACTCACTACCGTCTTACTTGAGACACTTGCCACTCTTTTGAAGAAGACAGCAATGTCATCAGCAAAATATCAGCATTCTGCTGCCTTTGTTCCTTGCAGGGTTCTACCCTGGCTTTGGAGCTGAGAGCCAGCTACCATATATATCTGTAATGGGAATAAACATAGAACATTGATTTCTTTCAACTTTTAGCCCGAATTTAGTTTTGTTGTGATTTAATCATTCCTTTGTTCACTTGTTCTTTCTTTTTTCCATCCAGCAAATGTTTTTTGAACATCTCCTATGTATTTCAGGCATTGAATAAGACTGCACTGAGCCCTCACTGGGGGAAACAAATAAGAAATCAATTGTAGTAATCAAGACAGAAGTACAGACTACTCTGTGAAATATTTGGACCCAATATAAAAATCATACATTAATACTGCTGACGGATTGGGAACATGAATATATGGGAAACCAGGGGGTTAGAGGGCTAGTTTATGACATGATAACCAAGTTCTTATCTGTCCTGAGCCAGGTTGAGGGATACACTGAAGCTTTTCCTAGCCCAGGGCAGGTCCAGATTGAATTACCAGAACAATGGGCTTACCCCTGCCCAAATTTAATTTAAAACATTTAAATCAGATTTGAGAAAGTTTTCTATAAAAAATTTAAAAACAACACAGATAACTGTTTATGTGTAGAGAGAGAGAGAGGTGATTATGTTTAAATTCAGTATTAATATTTGTAATAAGGATGATTTATGTTCACTTCAATAATGCTTTATTAATTCAGAAACCTTTTTGGTCTTGTTCATGGCTGTGCCTGGCCTAGGGTAAATGCTCAATAAATCTTTATTGAATTTCAATAAATTTAGAGGGATTAGAAAATTAAATATAGATAGATGGCAAAGACTGAGTTAGCTAAAGAATATAATGTTTTAAGATATTTGTGTTATTCTGACCTAAGTATCCAATTTTTCAAAATTATAAAACTTAAGCATTACAAATAAACAATCTGATGAATATTTGACTATACTATTACAAGTTAAATGTGGGTTAAGTCGTACAACTATAGAATGTTAAAAATGGAAGAGCTTTACAAATTATCTAGTTCAGCCTTAAAATTAATGTAAATAAGGTAATATATTTATATAATTCAAAACTAAAAACATATTAAAAGATATAGACTGAAAAAAAAACTCACTCCCATCCCATCTCTATCTACTCACTCCATTCCTCTATATGTAATCACTTTTATTAGTTTCTCATATATCCTTCCAGGATTTCTTTATGCAAATACCAGTGTATATTCTCATTTATTCTCTTCCTTACACAGAAGGTGGCATACTATATGCAGTACTCTGCATCTTGGTTTCTTTACTTAACAACGTATCTTGGCATTCTTTTCATATCACCATATAGCACCCTGTTTCTTTTCTATTTTCTTCACAGATGCCAAGTAGTCTATTATGTGGCTATATCATAGCTTTTTAAATCATCCTTTGTAGACACTTGGGTTGTTTCCATTATTAACAGTGCTGCAAGTGAGTACCCTTGTATGTGCATTATTTTCTGTGTATGCTTATATATTTGTAGGACAAATTACTAGCAGTAGGATTGCCAGGTCAAGAGGTAAATGCATTTTTAATTTTGATGGTAAGTTTCCTCCATAGTAGTTCCATTTTATAGGTGAGGAAACTAAGGTGTTAGGAGTTAAGCCAACCATTAGGAATGGCAAAGCCAGGCCATACCTCCAGGAGGGCTTTCCAGATCAAGTCTGGGCCAGGTGCCATTCATCCATGCTCCCACACAAACCTATACGTCCTCGCACAGAGCTTTCATCATGTGTATTTTAACTGCTGGTTTACTAACCCGTCTTCCTACTGGACTGTGAATTCTCTGAGTGAGGGTGGGGACCATTTCTACATACTCACCATTATAGCTCTAATGCTAGCACAGGACCTGGAATGAAGTTGGTACTCAATAAATATTTGTTGAATTAATGAATGGAGGCAAGTTAGGTCTTTTGATTCATAGTTCAGTGCTCATTATATTTTATTTCACATCTTTACACTCATCATTAAAAAAAACACATCAGCCTTACAATAAATGTAGAATATGGGGAGATATGTATTTAGAACTATTCATGTGAAAAAGATGGGGTATTTAAGGTTCAGATGAAAAGATTTGGGAATCAGCCATCTAAAGTCTCATGTAATACAAGGCTTAATTAATGGAAGTACTATTTCCAGAATAAAGGAGGTGATAGTTCCAACAGCTGTCTCTGAGGTATTAAATAGTATAATCCTGGGTGCCACCTCTTAAGAGGATATAGATGAAGAAGAGGACTAAAAACAGAAGGTGATCAGGTTAGTGAGAGATCTGAATTTCCACCAAGTATGTTTAAAGAATCAGGGCTGTTTATGTGGAAAAGAAGCAACTTAGAGAACACATTCTATTTTCACATGTTAGGAAGGGCTTCATACAGAACAGGAGAGTATTTTCTGTAGTTCCAGATGTGAGAACTGGAACTATTAAATCAAACTTACAGATATGCAGATTTTAACTCAATGTAATTGAGTCTAAAAGTGAACGCACTGCCTTGTGAACTGCCATAAATGATTTGGCCTTTTGGGCTCTCTTCATGAGGAGGGCAAAGCAAGTCAAGTTCTGTGAAGCAAAGGAACAAGCCCAGCTAATGTAAGGCCTGCACCCTTGCAGAGAGAGAGCTCCTTTCCAGGAGAAACTACTAGAAGCAGGCTGGTATTGACTTCTTTGGGGTTCATTTCAAGGGGTTGCAATTGTCAGGAAAGAGTTTCTGAGGAAATCCAAGAGATGTTGGAAATAGGGTCGAGTCCTGTGAGTGAGAAATTCAGCATCCTGGTCAAGTGACCTGAGGTTCAGATTTGGACTTTAGTTTTAGTAGATAACTAGCGTGAGAACTAGTCAGGCTGCATAGGGTGAATGCAGTCTGGAACTTGTGGATAGTTCAAGGGCTAAATCTGTGTTGAATACTGGATGCTAATAATAAAAGCAGTAATTAAGAAATTATATCACTTATTGAGCACTTACTGTGTGTCAGGCATTTAATGCTCTCAATAGTCCAGAAAAGTGGATATTAGTGTCCTCTTTTTATAGACATCTGAGGATCAGGGAACTTAAATAACTTCTTAGAGTCAGACATTTAGTAGTGGATTTTGGATTTAAACCCAGATTGGATTTATACCAAAGTCTGTCCTCTTATTCCTTGTACTCATTGGCTTTCCCTACATTGTTCACAACTGGGAAAGGGGCTCCTAATAAGCCAGGCCAGGCTCCTGTTGGCTCAGGGCCTGGGAGGTTTTCAACCTAGTAGTAGTCCACATACCTGGGTGAGCAGGATTAGATGGATCGTAGCAGGAAAGTACTCAGGCAAAGCAAAGCTCGAATGGCTGACACCTGTCAAAAATGCCATTGTTTAACACATTGAGCTGTGGATGAGATAGTTGTGTAAAGCTTGGAAGCCTGTTGGCATATTTTAGACACTCATTTAGAAACAGGGAGGTTACAACATTGTAGGTATTGTTGATGGGGAAAAAAATTAAGCTCTGGTAGAAAAAATAAAGGACAACTTTCTCTCCTTGGTGGGGGAGAGATTGGGGGAAGGTACAGAAAGAATATTAAATATTCTAGGCTTTGGGGTGGGCATGAGGGTTGAAGCAAATAAGTACCATATCTTCTCACTTCTAATGTCACTAACCTGTCTCCCTGATGTTCTTTATAATCATTTCTATATATCTGTGTTTTACATTGTTGCCATTTTCAGTAATTATAGAACATTCTATTAGTATTTCACAGCCATTCTCATACCATTAGATATTTAAACTCTCCTTCTCTCCCTATCTCCTTCTTTCTTTCCTTTTTTTCCTTCTTTCCTTCCTTCCTTCTTTTCTCACCTACTCAATTTCTCTCTCCTTATTTCTAATAGTGCTGCTGTGAACATCTTGTACTATTGTTACAAGATGTACTATTGTTGTACTAATTCCTATTGTTTTCCTTTGGATTATTCCCTTGGAATAATTTCCCAAAATAGAATTATTGGGTCAAAGGATAAGGACAGCTTGTTACATATTCCCAGGTTGCATTCAGGAAAGTTTAGACCAATTTATAGTATTCTGAACAATGTAAAAATGTAGCTCCATGCTTAATCAAGACTGTCTTCTGTTGGATGGGTCAGGCCAAAAACCCTACTTTGGAAAGTAAACTGATCCATTGGGTAGGATGGTCAAAGGAAGGTAACAGCATTAGATAATGACAAGGGGTTCCAGCTGGCAGAAAGAGAGACCAGTTACAGTAATTGACTAAGAGCATGGGTAAGAGCCAGGTGGGGCCATAATTGTAGGGGAGCTGAGATACTTGGCAGCAAAGGACCTGGGGACGGGAAAGTAAAACCCAGGTTCATTTACTGGAATGCGTAGAAAGTGAGTTCTTGACCATAAGTGACCAGGCAAGACTCAGGAAACATAACCAGTACAAAAATACAGGACTAGCTGGGACATGGGTGGGGATGTAGGGCCAGGAAGCAAAGCTTTGTGTACTCTAACCCCAGCCAAATTGGTTTTCTGTTATATTTTTAATTTATTTTTGCTAAGTTAATAGTTACATAATGATATGTTAAAATGATCTTTCATTGCCTTGTCAAGTTCTGATTTTTCCAGGTTCATCTCCTTGGATCATTTTTTCAAGTAAATCTGGTTATTGACTCTTTTTAGTTATATTCCTTAGATAGTAACTTGTATCACTTTTGTCACATTCAGCTCTTCTGAACTGTCTGTCCTTTTGATATTTAACATTGTATTTGATATATTTGAGGTTATAAAATTTTCCTTTTTTAATATTTGAAAATGTTTATGATATTATTCTATTTTTGGTAGTTGTAGAGTTATCTCTTTTCCACAGTTGGAATAAGCATGCTATTCTGTTTTACATATATTTTCACTCTTCGATGTGCACGAATGGTATGAGCTTAAGGCTCTATTGGTAGTTGTAGAGTTATCTCTTTTCCACAGTTGGAATAAGCATGCTATTCTGTTTTACATGTATTTTCACTCTTCGATGTGCACGAATGGTATGAGCTTAAGGCTCTAACTTCGTTCTTTGTCTCATTGTTCACTCTGCAGTTGCTGCTAGCACTTTTTCCCTCTGTAATAGGATTGTTTCTGGCTTACGTTCTACACTTTATATTTATTTCTGAATTGTATTATGAGTTTTTTCTATTTCAACTAATACTATATCTTTTTTAAAAATAATTTTTCTTCTGTAACATTTTGAAATTGGGTAGTTTGAAACCACTGTCATAACTTCACTGTTTTTCCTTTGGTATTTTTGCCTACTTTTGCAACACATGTGTTTTAGTACCAATATCAAGTTCCATAAAATCAGTATTTTATTAAATCTACATAATAATTTAGGGAATGTTGTCATCTTTACTATATTTAGTTTTCCCAGCATGGAGCAAATTATATTTCTCCATTTATCCATCTTTCTTTGATTCTTCTGTCAGACTTTATGTCATCTTTGAATAAGCCTCTAATTTTCTGATTTAAATTAATCCCCACTTATTGAATTTTTTGTCAGTATTATACATGGGGTCTCTTCCACTGCATTTCTAGCTATGGCCCATAGTATATATAGGCATGTAGTAGTTTAAAATGGATTTTTATCTTGCAACTGTACTGAAATCATTTTAACACTAGTTATAAGTTGATTTTATTAAGTTCTGTAATCATATAACTTTATAACTTGATGATATAGAACTATGTCATATATAAATCATATTTTTTCTTCCTACGTTTATACTTTTTAAGTTCTCTTTCGTCTCTAATACCTAATTGCCCATTCAGTCAAGCAACTACCCTTGCTTCTTTAAGAACTAGGAAATAAGGGAATCTGGTTACCCTGTGAAAGTTACAGCCAGCACATAAATGGATTAAGGTATAAACATGTGATATTCTCTTTGGAAGGTGAAATAGATCCCAGGTGAACAATATTAGACTTGTTGGATGGAATATGTTCACGTATCTTAAGAAAGAATATCAAACCAAAGCTAGGGAAAGAATTGGAAAAAAAAAATGTTATAGAATTTGGCAGTAACTATTCAGCATTATCCAAAATAAAGGATGGTTTTGCTAGTGAACTTTGAATAATCAGAAAGTGGAGATAAATGCAGGAGAATGTAGCTCACAGAGTTTAAGTACTCTTTGTATTCCTTTTGGTCTAACTGACAAGGTTATCCCTAGGATGAGATTGGTATATCAGGCTCTATTAAAATGCATTTCCTCTGACTCCTGTTGTTCTGACCCCTTACTCACTCAGAAGCCCGCGTTCCTCATAGGAAGAGAATACACTGATCTTAGGGGGGTGGAGTATTCCATTCCTTGTGACTGTGATTTATCATTACAAAATAAAAGACTGACATTATGGGGAAAGAATGCACTAAACATATGAACTTAGAGTATTTTAGTACCTAATTAATTTTTCATAGTAAATTAGTGAGTTAGCATTCTGGTTATGTAATGTCACCTACCCGTGGGCCATGGCTTTGCAGTTAGTGTGCAGACAAAATCAAGTTTCTGGGAGAAGGCTCAGGCTATACTAGTAAGTCCACAAACATAAACTGCAACTCCTGAGGCCTCTTGGAGAGAGCCTAACAACCTGGTTATAGCATGTTTGCAGTGCCGAAGGGCTCAGAGTGGGTGTTTTAGTTTTCCATGAGCACTTATTGCATTAACGATATGATTCCTATATTTTTCCTCTTCGTGTGATGAGTTATCTCATTTTACTTGTGTCCAGTCATGCAGTCCAAGAATATACTCTGTTTGTTCATAGTGGAAAATTATTGTAATGTGATCTTTTATTCTATTTACTAAGGTTTTTATTTAGTTTTTAGAGCCATAATCATAAAAAACCATTGAGCATATCTTGTCTGTTTTTGGAAAATAATTGCCTTATGAAGTAGATTGAAAAGCGTAAGGGCCGAGCCTGTGGCGCACTCGGGAGAGTGCGGTGCTGGGAGCGCAGTAGGGCTCCTGCTGCGGGTTCGGATCCTATATAGGGATGACCGGTGCGTTCACTGGCTGAGTGCGGTGCGGCCGGTCTCAAAAAAAAAAAAAAAGAAAAGCGTAACATTCTTATCTATTTTTGGAAAGTCTAGGAACATTTTTCAACAAACTTATTGGCTATAGGCATCTTTTAAAACAGTAAATTCCTAATAACATTTCTTTCTGTTGTAAATTGTTCATTTAGCTTTGCTATTTCCTGATAACTCTTTTATTCTCCTGTAATTTTGAATTTTTATCCATTTTCATTAAAGTACTAAATTTACTACCATATAGCCAAGATGTATAATGCCTTTATTTTTTTAAAACAAAATATATTTTCTAACTCACAGTCTTGATTTAATATGAATTTTACTATCTTTTGGATTGGTGCATATATTTCACTTGTTTATTCTTTTCTGCTTAGTTTTATTTTTTGCCTTTTCTAATTTTAGTTTGATATTGATTCTTTGCTCTTTTTCTAAATTCTTTTAGATAGATTCCTAATTGTTTTGATTTCTTTCCTTAGTAATGTGGACAGTTGGAAAAACAATTTTTTTTCAGAGGCCTGATTTTCCTTAAGATGGCTGCCTGACTTTTAAAAGGCTTTTAGTTGAAATATTCTTCTTGTGGGTGTATGTGTATGTTCATTCCTACAGTTGTGAGTAAATCTTTCGAGTGTTGCCTTCTAATTTCCAAACTCAATAAATGATTTTATTACATGTAAGTATTTGAATAATAATAACAGGAAACACAGATAAGAGACACTGAAAAGGAGACCATGCCTAGAAGAAAGAAGTTGTTATCTGTTGAAATTTTGTACCTGCAGAGAGATAATAGCTAGGAAATTAGTTACCAAATGAAAGGGGAGATGAAGACTGTTGGTCCATAAGGTGTAGCACTGAATTCAAAGTCAAGGGGATGTATGTAGGCCAGGCCGGGAAGAAGTGGGTTCTAAGGAGGCAGCAGTTGTGCTGCTGCTCATTCATAATGGTCAGGAGGGACCAAACAGGAAACTTATTCTGCACACACAGGCCAGGATTTGCCAACAGAGTTTACACACACAGAAGGCAGCACACAGGTATCATTTTCAGGGAAATGGGCCAGGCTCAGTGTCCACAGATAGCAGGGAACAGGTGGGTCAGAAAGTCCCAGATGATATGGGATAACAATGGCAATGATGGTGGCCATAGTGGTGGCTACTGTTACCAGTCCAACAGTTTTGTAACTCTTCCCATTTTATAGTTGAGGAACTAGGCTCATCCAGGTTTTAAATAACTGATCCAGCCAGAATGACATAGCAAGTAAGCAATGGAGTCATGATTCTCACTAGTCTGTGTGTATGATTTTTCTACTATACTGCATTGCCTGAGATTTAACATGCATGGACACATTCACACATGTTTAAATAATTAGATATTATAGGTTTATGGCTGCTGAACCTAGGACAGAGGTTGTCTTTCCTCAGGTCTGTTTCTTCCATAGTTAATGTGTGTTAACAAGAACTGACAGGTAAATGTTGGCAGGTAGAGTGAGGCAGAGCCTCTCAAATTCCTGTCACTGAGATGATTATAATTCTAATGCTTCTCTGCCTAGTTTTTTTGCACCTGTGCTAGAAATGATATTTGTAAGTTAATGGAGCAGAGTGAGGGCTAAGAGAGAGGCTCTTTCCAAATTGTGACTCACAGGGCCTCACATATAGTTGTCCTACTCCCTGATCCACATGAGGAACCTGTAGACCTCCTGGCGTGCCCCATGTACTAAGCTACAGCCTATGCAGGCAGCTACCTAGTTGTGGGGGAAAATTTTTTTATATTTATTATTATCTTGCCCTCTTAGAATTTCTTCTGTTCGTACATGTTTTATGATGTTCATAATGTATTAGTACAGTGGTTTATGTATAGGTACATATAAACAAATTGATGTGAAGTGCATATTTTTTACTGATATTATTTTAAATGTTTGAAGGTCAGTGCTCTAGAGCAATAGACCCCAAACCTGGCTAGGTAGTTCAGTCCCGTGGTAAGTTTTTAAAAAGTTCAGATTTTCTTGGCCCATACATACTTACTGAATCATAATCACCAGTGGTAGGGGTCCAGGAATGTGTGTTTTTTAACAAGCACCAGAACTTGAACCACTGTGCTAGGGTATGGTCTCTAAAACCTATCTTACTACTTTATAGTTGCTGGAAAAAATCTTGGTGCAATTGTTATAAACAGACCATTGGAAACAAGACAGCAACTCGGGTAGTGTTTTGAAGGCTGTTTAAACAAGTATGGCTTTCTTGTTTATTGTTTCCTATCCTCTGCTGAAAGGTAAGCTCCAAGAAGAGGGCCATTATCTAGCTTGTTCACCACTTGTTCCTAGAATAGTGCCTGACACATAGAAGTGCTCAGTAAGTATTTGTTAAATGAATGAATGAATGAATGAATAATGAAACCCTTTCCCCACTGTGCTTGAATAATACATGCTTCTTCTTTCCTCTGTACCAAAGAAAGAATTGGTTTTAGCTGTGCTGCTGTAAATTTGAATGATCTGATAAAGTTCTTGAACTGATTGCAGTTTTTAATGTCCAAAAATTATATTAGTTATCATATAAGATAGAAAGTGATGTAGAGATGCACTTTTATTTTATTTCTCATTTCAAATCACTGTGTCTTTAAGGAAAGGGCTAAGCTATAACTTGGTCATTCTCCAGATCCAAGAGGAAATGGATTGTAGCAGTTGTGCCTTTGTAGAGCAGATGTTTTGGTTGGAAAGGCTATCAGCCATCTGACTCATAATAAATCCACAATTCCAGTAAATTCCTGGTTTTCAGTTACAGTAGGTAGGATGCAGGAAAACAGTGTCTTCCACTTTGGGATCTTTGAACTTGTTTCACATGTTACCACTGTTTCTTGTGCATTACAGTGTGTGAAAGGATGAAATACTAGGGGAAGTTAGAGCAATTCCAGGAATAGATTCAGTCAGTTTGTGTTTTTGAGAGAAATCTTTGGAGGTAAACCAAAGCCACTTCCCTCCCTGACATAGTGCTAACAAGAGACATAACTGCATTGAGTTTTCCTATAAATTTCTATATCAAAGTCATTCCTTTGTTGTGTTAATTTGAATAGTCTATAAACAGTGTATAGTTTTTTGTTTTGTTTTATGGGAAGAGTTTCTTTTTTCCTTTTTCATAAAACTTTGAAAGTAATTATATGGCCCTTTTATGATATTTTTTATTTTAGAGTATTTGTTTTATAGGAAAATTTGTTCAATACATAAGCTTCTCAAAATTTTAGCAAGGCCTTATATCCAGTGTTCCAGATGGGTAAGCCAGAATTATGGAAGTGATATTAAACATGTCCTATTTTGTGTTGTGAGCTTAGTCAACAGAATTCATTACTGACTTAGTAAAGTGGCATCTTATTCTCCTCCGTTTGTATCTAGCAGTCAGTTTCTTTTCCAGCTATCATGGAAGTGAGAAGAACATTATAATCTTCACAGAAATGAAGAATTCAAGGTCCCATTGCTTCTTCAGAGGGCACCAATCCCATTGCTTCTAGTCAGGGGCCTTCCTGTGATTTCTGAGCATTTTGTAGGTGATCTGTTCTTCCAGGTGAAACATCTGACGTTTGGGAGTCAGTTCACTTGTTCAGAACTCAGTACTTCCTGGGTTGGTCTTTTGGCTTTTCTTATCCAACATGAAATTTTTTCCCAAGTAGTACTATTTATCTTTATACTCCTCCTATGTCATTTTTTCTTTCCATTTTTAGCTAAGTGGTCATCAGAAATTCAACTCATTTAACACAGTACTATAAGAAAGCATTTTTTAAAAATTTGTGCGTTCTAAGGGACATTTATAAATCTTCAGAATTGCTTTAGCATCTCTCTAATGGGGAGAAAAGGTAGCATAAATATTGTCCCGAATTCAAACACTGATGAAGACTGGTACGTGGGCGTGTCATGGTGATAGGGAAGAGGCAGAAGATTCTGACTGCAGCATAAAGAGAAGGCAGAAGTAGCTCTCTGAGAGCTTGTCTCATTGTCTTTGTCTCTCCCACAATGAATAGCATGGTGCCTTGTACCCAGGGAACTACTTGATTACAGTGGAAATATCATGGGCTATGAGTTAAAAAACTTAAGTTGTTTCCTGATGCCCTGGACTTATTGCTTCATCTCTTTGAGAGATTGTTAAATCTGTGAAATAGAGATAATAACAGTATCTATTTTAAAGGGTTGTTGATGATGTAAGTTAAGGTGCAATGTGTAACACTCAGACAGAAATATGCCTTAGTAAGCAATTTCTATAAGAAGCACTAGGTTTGGCTAGTTTGGGGATCAAATCTTCATTCTAGCATCAGGTGGAAGTCAGCCACTCCAGGTAGATTACTGTGATCAAATCTGGTGAGATTATTTAACTGGGGAAACAGCAATATTTGGGGGAATTACTAAACCCATGTTATGATG
>NW_007726815.1:380263-382977 GCF_000696425.1 Galeopterus variegatus | reverse complement strand
GCCAAGGGTTGCGATCCCCTTAACAGTCACGAAAAAAGACAAAAAAAAAAAAAAAAAACAACTGTTTGAGAGTAAGTTGCTGATGTGATGGTTTTCACCTTCAAGTACTTTAGTGTATATTTCTTACAAATAAGGACATTCTTCTGAATAATTACGGTATAGTTATAAAAATCAGAAAATTGACATTGATATATTACTGCCATCCAATTCTAAGATCCCATTCAAATTTCATGAGTGATTTTTTCATAAAGGAAGAATTCAGTTTAGAATATTATATTACATTCAGTTATTATGTCTCTTCTCAGTAGTTCCTCGGTTTTTCCTTGACATTCACAACATATCTGAAGAGGCCAGTTATTTTGTAGGATGTCTCTTAATTTTGGTTTGCCTTATGCTCTGTCATGACTGGATTCCATTTATGCACCTATGGCAGGATTATCACAGAAATGATGCTGTATTTTCTCATCCTTTCTCTCAAGTGGCATACCATATTGTGTTCATGTTGATCACTTCTTTAAGGTGGTGTCTGTCAGGATCTCCACTGTTTCCCTTTATCATTGGTAAGTATTTTGAGGGAAATTTCCTTTGAAACTACATAAATATCCTGTTTTTTTTTTTTTGTCCTTTTTGAGACTGGCCGCACTGCGCTCAGGCAGTGAGCACTGTGAGCGCACCAGTCATCCCTATATAGGATCCGAACCCGCGACGGGAGCGCCGCCCTCCCAGTGCCGCACTCTCCCGAGTGCGCCACAGGCTCGGCCCAAAATATCCTGTTTTTTAATTAAACTTTCAATCTACTTATTTATAACAGTGTGGAATCATGACTTCCTATTTTACTTATTATAGTCAGTTACTATCATTATTTTGATGATGAATATTACTTATATATCTATCTGTATATATTGAACAACCATTTTTATACTGATACCTCCAATTCTATCTCAACACACTGGATTCATTCTATTTTTTTCTTTGATGCATATTTGTAACTTCCTTCTCTGAAAGTGATAAATCTTGTTTCCATTATTCTTAATATATTATTATTATATGATATATATATATATGTGTGTGTGTGTATATATATATATATATATATGTGTATGTGACACCCAGTTTTGCCCTCTCTTTGGCATTCCTCCTTTGTTCTGCCATAGGTGCACACCTCTCTTAAAACACACCTTTATTGTAACAGTTGTAATGTAGTGATTTGTTTACCCGTTTATTTTTCCCACTCAACTATGAAGGTTTTGAAGGCATGTGTCCCTAGTGCCTCCTAGATGTTGCCCAACACATAGGAATTAACACGTTTATATAATAAGTGAATGAATGAATCCTATAGTAATGAACCCTGAGGCCATCCTCATAGGTATACTCAGTATAGTAGGAGAATGGAAGTAATTGAAGACTAAAGGAATAGAAAAAGAATCTGTGACATATGTTGCCCAAGCTACATAGGTGTTAGTGGGTCCAGCCCGTGGTTTATCTAGAGGGAAAGCCCAGTTTGTTTTATTGAGGCATTGGGAAGGTTTTTTTTTACTCTTTTTTTTTTTTTAAAACATAATTTTGTTTTTCAACATAGTTTGTGAAACCTGCTTTGGATTGTTATACAAGTTTTCTTGTACACTTACCAACATTTGATTAAGTAATAGACTCAAGAAACCCAGCTTCAGGGCCCAACCTCATCTGCTATCTTAATTGCATTCTTTCATGCCTGTTTAGTATAAACTTTTTTCAGTAAGTTGAATCCACATTCAAGTGTGAACTAAGGATGTTAAGCTGTTAATAGCTTCCCTGGAGAATTACATCTTGCTAGGATGCTTTGATACTTTCATCATCATTTATGCATCGTGAAATGTCACAATTTCTGTTCCTAAGCACAAAACTGTAAATGTTCGTCAATTGGTCTATCTTAAACCTGCTATTAGTTTAGAAATTAAAGAAATTTTCTTCACTAACCCAAGGCAATGATAAAGTCTAACTCAATTTATAGTTTTTCTAAGTCTGGTCTTCAGCACTTCTATAATTAGTGAAGTTCTAATGAAGCCACCTACTCAATAGTTATGCTAAGTCCAACATTTATAGTTTTTCATTTATGGAGCTATTAATATAATATGTTCTTCCTTATATGAATATCTCTACTCTTCATAACTCACTATAGAGACACTTTTGATCTTCCTCTTTGGGATCTTGGATTTCCTTTTTAATACATACAGACCTCATTTAGTAAGTGACAAGGAGTTTTCAAAGCATATTTGGATATGGCAGAATGACGTAGTAAAAAAAAGGAATTGATGCAGGAATTAGCAGTCATAGGTTTTGGTTTCAGTCATTTGACTAATGAGCTCTACACACTGAACAAATCACTTCCCTTATCTTTGTTTCTCCATCTATAAATCTGTGAAGTGTGGGTTTTGGAATCAGTGGTTATAAACTTTACTTTTTAATATACCAGAAATCTTTTTATAAATGAATCTTTCTCCCAGCACCCATTGTATAAAACAGGTAGAATATGAAGGTCTCCAAAAAGGTCATAGAAGGATTTGAATAGTCGTTTAATTCAATTTTTCTACGAACTTTCTGAAGTGCCCTTGTGGTAGCCACTCCAGCTGAAGTGGGAGCCAAGAGCCTGGAGGCCTGCGCATTGGTTTCCTCCTGTTGCTCTTAAGACGCATACTCTTAAGGTACATACTCTAAGGTACATAAAATCTCTCGTT
>NW_007726815.1:378449-379698 GCF_000696425.1 Galeopterus variegatus | reverse complement strand
GGTCATAGAAGGATTTGAATAGTCGTTTAATTCAATTTTTCTACGAACTTTCTGAAGTGCCTTTGTGGTAGCCACTCCAGCTGAAGTGGGAGCCAAGAGCCTGGAGGCCTGCGCATTGGTTTCCCCTTGTTGCTCTTAAGACGCATACTCTTAAGGTACATACTCTAAGGTACATAAAATCTCTCGTTCTCTGAACACAGGGTATCAACCACTGGACCAGATCTCTAAGGTCCTTTTTATCTTTAACATTTTCTGATTTTATTTACCCCTCGTCCTTGTCATTATACCAATGGTACAGTTTCACTGATACCGCTGACCCTAAGGGGATAGTCTCACCAATGCCAGCTCTCTCCACCTAGCCCCTTTCTCTGGCTCCTCCAATGCGTATGGGTATGTGAAGAATATTTGAATAAGATATTCTTACCAGTAAGAAGAATGTTTGAGAAGTACCTTATTGTGCTTTTCAGTTTCCACTATGATTCTTCCTCCATTTTACCTGAGTTTTTAGAATATGCCATAGACATTTATTTTTTTTTCTTCAAATTTTTTATTGTGATGAAATACAGATAACAAAAATGTACCATCTTAACCATTTTTAAGTGTACAGTTCAGTGGTATTAAGTACATTCATAATGTCGTGCAACCATAACCACCATCCATCTCCATAACTCTTTTTACTTTGTAAAACTGAAACTCTTTACCTATTAAACAATAACTCTCCATTTTCCTCTCTCCCCAGCCCCTGGCAACCATCATTCTACCTTCTGTTGGTGTGATTATGACTACTATGAGTACCTCAAATAAGTGGAATCACACAAATCATACAATCTGTCTTTTTCTGGCTGGCTTATTTTAGTATAATGTCCTCAAGGTTCATCCGTGTTGTAGCAGGTGTCAGAAGTTTCTTCCTTTGTAAGGCTGAATAATATGCCATTGTATGTCTATACCACATTTTGCTTATCCATTCATCTGTTGTTGAACACTTGGGTTGCTTCCACATTTTAGTTATTATGAATAATGCTGATGTAAATAAATAATATAAAGAGGTAATGCAAATATCTCTTTGAGACCCTCCTTTTAATTCTTTTGGGTATATACCCAGAAGTGATATTGCTGGTGATTCTATTTTTAATTTTTTGTGGAGTCACCACACTGCTTTCCATATTGGCTATATTGTTTTACAATCCCACCAGCAGTGTTCCAATTTCTTCACATCCTCACCAACACTTGGTATTTTCTGGGGTTTTTT
>NW_007726815.1:373196-376982 GCF_000696425.1 Galeopterus variegatus | reverse complement strand
CAAAGCTTACTACTTAACATCATACAGGCTGGGAAAGTCAGAGCCTCTGACTTCACTTTTTACCACTCTTAGAAGTTTTGCAATTTTGTTCTTGAGATATCCATTACCCTCCTTTCTTTATCTTATTTCTTGTAAAAGGCTAATGCCAGAAAAGAGTCTGATGAATTCATTCTCAATACATAGAAACAAATGATGCATTCTTCAGTCTTTCCTCATAGGGCTTTCGGTAATTAATCATGTATTATCAGGATCTCTTATTTAAAAAAAAAGGGGAAAAAACCTTTCCTCATTTTCACGTGTTTATATCTACTTCTTGGAGGGGGAGACTGATTCCTTCAATTCTTTTTTTTTCTTTTCCTTTATGTGGTTACCACAATGTCTTGCACATGGTTGGTAAGTCATAAATGAGCATTGACTTAGTGATAGTGTGTTGTTTAGAAGTTTATTAGCTTTAGTTTTAGATCAGATTATGGTTGAAATAGCAAAGAGATTGCTCTTGCTTTTCTGTACTGTAGGGTTTGATCATTCACTTAAGTTTATGAACCTAAATTTTCCTCTTATTCCAGGAGATGATCTGAACCTGGGGAAAATAGCTTTTTCTGCCCAAACTTATTCCAGGTGATTTATATTGGAAAGTCAAGTTAACAATTTACATAGCTCTCTGATGTTTCTAGTAAGGAAGTTTAATTATGAAACTCCTTTTTGGAACAGTAATTTACTGGCAAGCATATGTAGTCATTCATACACACATTCATCCATTTGTTCATCAAATACTTAGTGGGTGCCTATTTTTGTGGTAGGCACAATACTAGGCACTGAGTGTGTAAAAATGAATGAAACTTAGTCACTACTCTTAAGGAATTCAGTCAGATAAATGATAATAGCATATATGTAAATAACTTCAAAACACAAAGGAAACAATGAAATATTACCATTTGAAGGGTGTAGCTAAAGACTTGTGGGATTTTAGAGAAGAAATCATTACATCAGATAGCAGGATCAAGGAAGTCTCATGAGAGGATATGGCATCTGAATTGGACTTTAAAGAATAGATCCAATTTGGAGATTTGGGACTGGAAGATGCAGAGCTGGGAGAAGGCATTCAGGATTAAGTGGCAGAGTAGAGACCTGATGAAATGACAGCATGGATTGTGGGAACCTGCTGCAGTTAGGGTATGTTAACAGGGGTAGTGGAAAAATGAGGTTGGAGAGATGCCTTGGAGAAGCTTGAATGCCAGGTCACTGTAGATGGGGGAGGGCTTTTGACACCAAGAGGAAGGAACAGTTTATACAATGCTTCTCAAAGCTCATTTTCTACACAGGACTTTTTCCTGTGCCAGCTCAAGAGAGATATGGCTCCAAGTTGTCCTTTAGATTCTGCATATAGCAGCAGTATGCAAATCAAAAGGTCTCTGATCACTTCAAAGCGAAAGTCTCTAGTAGGCTCCATTTTCTGTTTTAGCACCTATGATTAGTGATGGTCTCCAGTTGATGAGGATGTAGTGGCAGGTGGCTAAAATAACTTGAAAATAATCAATTGCCTAGTTGCCCTGGGCATCAGACAGTCTGAGCCAAATGACCGCTAGATGGGTCGGGGGGGCTTGCAAAGTTGTTATTAGCTTCTAGGGTGTTTTTCCCTTCTGTCTTCATATACATAACCACCTGGGAATCTCTAAATCCCAGAACTCAAAGCAACCTGGAGAGGACAGGACAGGGTGTAGTTTTAATAGAGGGAAGAATAGCATCAGAAAGATTATCAGACTGAGAGTGTGGAAGGAGTAAAAGTGGAACTAACATTTATTGAGCACCTTCTTTTTGCCTCGTTCTTGCTCAGCACTTCTAGATACATTTGCAAACGTGTGCAAACCTGTTGATTCCTATAAGGCCCACATTCAGCATATAATATGGAAAAATAAAATCATGTAATGTCTTTGCAAAAAAAGTTTTTTTATAGCTAAAAGATCACCATGTTTGTGCAGTTCTTAAGTTGTGTGATAAACTTGCAAAACATTTCATGTACCAAAGCATGCTGCTTTGGATTTTCTACCATTAGCATTGGCAACTCTAAAGCCTTTTTTTCATTGGGTGAGGAGGATCAGGGAGTGCAAGGAGTTCTGAGTCCCAGGATAGGTTATGGTGCTGTTTCAAGTCCACCAGGATGAGAGGTGGTAAGTCCAGAGAAATATCCTAGCTGCAGCCAGAACCTGGTGCTGAAGGTGGATTGCTCTAGCAAAACTTTCTTTGGGCATGTGTGGAGGGAGGCATGCAGCTCATTTTTGTCCTAAGAGTCCTTTCTAACTTCTGCTTAGGGCCCAGCATTCCATAGTATGTATTAACTATTCAGATAACCCAGGGATGAAAGCCTTTTTTAACACTTAATTCTGTAGATTTTGATTTGCCACGCTATCATCTATATTAGTCGTTTAATAATTTACAAGAGAAAATGTTAGTTATAAGTGAAGGAAAACCACTTCAAACCAGCTTAGGCATATAGGGCAATTTATTAGCTCTCCAAAGCCAGGAGCAGATGAATAGCCAAACCACAGTGAGAGCGGGACACAGCTGGACCGAAACCCATGGGAACTAAGGGTGTGGGTGCTGCCAGGACTCTCTCCCCTCTGCTTCTCTCTGCAGGTTGGCTTTATTCTCTCTCATTAGAGCCTGGCCTCTTCCCTATGAGGGAAATATGGTTGCCAATGGTTTCTTCTGCCTCTGCAGAGGGACTGGCCTACACTTAGTCACAAATCTTGAAGAATGGACCAGCCTTTTCCTAGACCCATCAGCTGTTCCCAGGGGTTAGGAACAGACAGCTCTTTTCAGGAGCTATAAGGAATGGGGCCTCGGGTCGGTCCCGAAGAAACGGGCTTCTCAAGAGAGGAGAGGGTGTCAGGGACGCAGTAACACAGATATCCACTCTATCAACTACAACTTTAAATCTATGTTTTTCTATCTCTTACAAAGAGCTATATAAGTGATTTAGGTAAAAACTTTATCTAGCTTTTCTTTAAGTTATGGAGACATACTAAGGATACGGTAAATGGTATTCATATATGTTCCATATGTGCTTAAATAAAAACTCACTGTTGTTTTAACTTGTTTTGTCCAAATCTTGGATAGAAGTCTGGCATAAGGCTTGTATCAATAGGTGTGCATAAACTCACAACTCATTTATGTCCAAAGATGTAGTGCAATATGATTTGTAAAACAGTTGCAAAAACTGATACTGTAAATATCCCCAGAAGAGGTTTCTTGTCAGACTCACTAAGAGCACAATTGTTATGGCGGTGGGGGGAACCCCACACTCCAGATTTTTCCTCTAAAAACTTTGGTGAGTACAATAAATTTGCTTCCATTGAGGACCCTGGCTGTACTGCATAGGTTTCCCTTCACCCAGCCTCTCTGTCCTCCTGAAGAAAAGTCTCCATTTCACACACCTTTAGAGTAGTGCTATGACTATTCAAAGAAAGTTGGTGGTTCAAGGCTTTGTCTGTTAGGTACATAACTGATAGGACAGTATTTGATCAACAAACATTTTATAAGAGCCAGGATTTTTTTCCTGCAAAGTTTATTTGTACAACATGTGTTTCAATTTAGCTTTATAAACAGCAGCTTATAACCAACATATTAAGGGTAAGTACAGCTTCACAAGCAGATTCCTACGTAACTACGAGCAGTGAAATGGTCTTTGTTTATAAAAATAACAAGTAAGATACAAATTTAGGGGAAAAAAAAAACCCTACCCCATACTGTATCGTGACATCTAGAAGTATAGTAATGAACTCAAGA
>NW_007726815.1:367798-372570 GCF_000696425.1 Galeopterus variegatus | reverse complement strand
AAAAAAAAACCCTACCCCATACTGTATCGTGACATCTAGAAGTATAGTAATGAACTCAAGATGCCACTTTTAGAAGACATTGGCAGGTGGCAACAGCTCTGTCCTGGTGTCCTGGGCTCACCCTGTAAGTGCTAGCTATTTTAAGAACATTGCAGTTATCCTTTCTTGACCTGACAATCAGTGCTTCTTATTTTCACTGAGTATAGTTAGTCATAGTATGTGCATAAACATGCATTATTGAAGGAAGGTTGATATTATGTCCTTAGGAATGTCCTCATGGACGTTCTTAGAGAAGCCATCCTCTTTCCTTAACTGAGTTTGTGTAAAGATTCAAGTGAATACGTTTTATTTGGCATAGTGACCTCTATAGCCTTTAGTCTTTATACCTTTATGAATTTTAATTTCTTGCTCTGTAGTTTCTAAAATTAAACATTAAAACACATAAAGCATATGTTTCTCAATCCATTTTAGATACCTATTGTATTCCTGGTGCAGGCAGGGTAGTCTGTCTTGGGTAACAAGGGAATAAGAAGTGGTTCTTTAAGTTGCTCATGATCTTTTGGAACATGCAGGATTTAGATACTAAATAGAGAATAAATAAATATATAATAAATCTCTGATAGCTTTCCTGCATATGGGTTTCTAGGCTTTTTTAGCTTTCTTTGAGCATTGATACTGAATCTCTTCTTTGTGCTCAATAGCTTGCTAAGTAAGGGGTGTAGAGTCCATCATGGTTAAGTGTCTAGTTTCTGAGTCAACATACATGGCCTCAAAACTTATCTTCATCATTTAATCTCCCTGAGTCTCAGTTTCTTCATCTGCAAGTCAGAATAATAATAGTTCCTACCTTATGAGGTTGTTATAAAGAGTATGAGATAATGCTTATAAAACACCAAGCAAAGTGACTATTGAGTAAACACTGAATACACATTAGCCATTATTATTGGGCATGATAGGAAAGAGAAGATCTCTACCCAAGAAATTCACGGTGTATTTGGAATTTAAACTATGTACTGCTCAAACAGCATGGGGAATTCATGAAGCAACATGGTGCAAACTACTGAAGGAGGACACAGATCAGATTGCAGTAGAAAGGGATCTTAATGGAGCAAATTAATTTACAATCAGAGTTAAAGAAATTAAAACCACACCCAGTTAAGAAAAGGAGAGAAAGAGCTTTTTGATAAGGGGAATGGCAAGTGCAAGGTGTTAGTTAAGATCTAGTAAAATGTCTGGAGAGTAGCCCAATTTATCTGGACTAGGCAGGAAGAAGGTTTTTACTTCCATTTCCATTTAGACAAACCAAATCAGAACTCTCATACATGCTACCTTCATAAGGAACGTCCAAATATCAAAAGAATTTCTAACCAAGAACTCAGTATGTGGTGGAGAGAGGCTGTTAGTAGGCCTTCAGAACCCCTAACTGTCACACCCTGCTGCATGGAAAGAAGGCTCAGGGTTGGGAGTCACACCACCAGCAAAAGAGCCAGCCACAGGCACAGGAGGCCCGTTTATTGCTCTTCCTCATCTATTTGGCCCAACTTTACTGCCTTACTTTTTAGATTCATTTTTCTTTCTGACTAGATTACTTTCTCTGGCACTTGTATATTTCCTAGCATTTTTATGAAGAGGAAATGACCTGTTTTCTGAAATGACTGGTATCTATGGGACAGGACCCCCCCCTCTTAGCAGTGAGACGAAGGTCTTATACATACATCATTTTCCTTGTTCTTAAATATTTCTTCTGCTTCTATTTCTATCATATTCATTGTTGTGTCTTGATGCCAATTGAATCCAAATTCAAATTTTCATTGAGGCTTATGTTGATATACAACACAGAGAGTCAAGTTAAGTGATGAAAGGCCACTGCTGATTCTCTATAAGGCCTTCTTTGACCACCCTTTTAAAACTTTCATCCCCTCATCACTCCTTGTCCACTTTCCTTGCTTTAATTTTTCTCCATAACATTTGTAACGTACTATATATTTTACTTATTTTGTTAAATGCATGAATGAATGGTAGCACCATAAGAGAGTCTTATTCTCTTCCACGTGAAAACACTTGATTTGAAAAATCTAAATTTGTGTAATTTGGTGGTGATGAATCTATATTACCAAAATACCGGGAGCACGAAAGTATAAACTTCACTTAGTATATTTTAAAATAAGATTCTGTTTTTAGAAATTTAAAATTTGCATATAGCTTTTCAAAAACTCATAGCTCTTGTATAATTAAGTGCTTACCCAGACCTCGTTTTTGGTCACCCTAGAAATCATGGCTAATTCCAAGTCCAGCTTAATACCATTTTAAATGTAACTTAAAATAGTTCTGACTTGATTTTTTGACATGCTGCATAATAGGTTCTTCTTAGTCATTTATGCCCACATAAATGACAATAAAGCCCTTTGGAATAAATAACAATGTTTTGTGTTTGTTTGCTTAATAGTCCTCCTATATAACCTGTGGTTTGTAATATTTATGGTTCAGCTNAGCTTAATACCATTTTAAATGTAACTTAAAATAGTTCTGACTTGATTTTTTGACATGCTGCATAATAGGTTCTTCTTAGTCATTTATGCCCATATAAATGACAATAAAGCCCTTTGGAATAAATAACAATGTTTTGTTTGTTTGTTTGCTTAATAGTCCTCCTATATAACCTGTGGTTTGTAATATTTATGGTTCAGCTAATGTCTATCAGCAATTAGTTAATTGGTACTTTGTACCAATATTGACACTAATGTTTTCAACATGTAGGAATTTGTTTAATGGCTGCTATCTTTACTTAGAATAATTAGCATATCAAAGGGGTACAGCATAATGATAAATGTACTTGTGTTTACTTTCATTCCAGTGCTAATTGTTGTTTATTTCTGCACCCTTTTGATATTTGCAAAGAGCCCCAATTGAGAATAGTTATATAAATGAACCATTATGATGTAACCAGAAATGTTGACTCTTATTAGTAGGTATATCCTTGGCTGATACATGGTTCAGATTTGAGTTTCTTTAGTAAAATCTTAAGTAGTCATCGACTTAAGGAGCTGAAGAGATAAATATTTAGAATTTTCCTAATTGAAAGCATTTTCTATTTAATTCCATCAGTTTTATACTAGGAATCCTGAAACCCAAATATTCTTCAGTTTAGGAAAGCAAGTTCAGTGGTTTATTTCATCTATTCATTCTTTCAGTCATTCCTGCATTAATTCAGGTTTTTTCCCAATCAATTTGCTATGTATGTACTATGTTCCAGGCACCGGTGATGCAAAAATAAACAGGAAAAGCTCCCATCCTGCAAGGAACTCACCTATAGTGAATATTCACTATAACCCATAGGAGTACCTTTCTGCTATAGTCAGTTGCTGAGCCATANGGAAAAGCTCCCATCCTGCAAGGAACTCACCTATAGTGAATATTCACTATAACCCATAGGACTACCTTTCTGCTATAGTCAGTTGCTGAGCCATATTCACTGTTAAATCTCAGCAAGATATTATGGTCAGTATTGCCTCACTATATGTATGTCAGTGCCTGACACACTTTTATAAAGATAGGAGGCAGTATTCTTCTTTAGCATTAGCAGATTCAGCATCTTTCCCCCTATTTTTACCTGTTGTAGTTTTAGATGGTGCAGATAAAGCCCTGAAAATGTATACTTGTACATTTTAAAATGTCCCCTGCTATGCTGTAACAATCCCCTGTTTTCCAAATGCTGCCATTAGTGGTTACAATAATCATCTGTAATGCTAGCTTCTAAGAACCATGGTACAAGAGCTTCTTTTCTAATTTCCCAGATGGGAGGGAACACATGCACAAGCCTGTTAGAGTTGCAGAAACTGGAAACAGCACTGTGTGGATTTATATTTTTAGAACTCTTTGGGCTTATTTAAGCACTCAAAATCAAACTTGGGTATCCATTAGGAATCAAATACCAATTCAAGAAAAACTCTTGTGCCACACCAAGAGGAATAAAACATATTAAAGTAGTTCATAAAATGAACTCCTGGAAATAACTGGTTTCATATTCAGACTAAGATTTCTTGTACTTTTCTCAGGATGCCAGATGATAAATGTTGATTATACAAACCAGGGTCATTCCATTTATTTGAAGGATTGTCTCTAAGCATTTCTGTTCTTTACTGGAATAGTAGTAAAGTGGAAAGTTAAAAAGTAGGAAAGGAAAATAATTCTAAATTATCCACAGGCATGTGGAATAAAGCTACTAATTAAAAAGGATGTCAGTGGCCCCTAATTTTTTGCAGCATGTTTTAACAGGGTTTTGTGATTTGTGAGCATAGCCTCTAGCCTTGACATTACACAAGGAATCGCTGTTGTTTGGGGAAGACATCTGAAAGTCAATGTTATTTCTTTTATTATTATCTTTCTTAAGGTAACCAATCTAACTATAAAGAATACTACTACTATAAAGTTAATTTGTCCCTATGAATGTGATTTCTTCAAACTCAGCTTCAACCTTAGTTTTGGATATTTTATGAGTTTTTAGAGTCATATTATATAATTGGGTAGTTTCTGTTTGTTGAAGACCCTAAGTATTGTTTTAAAAATTTCATCTTAATTTTACAGAAAGGAAAATTCAAGGTTGAATAGTTTATCTTCTGTAAAAGAGCAAGAAGTGATAGGTAAGCTCGGACTCCCAGTCTGGGTTCTCCTTTTAAAGCCACTAGTTCTAAAGAACTTGGTGTTTTAATGGTGACAAGAGCAAGGAGTCAGCACTTAGTTTCCAGACATCCTTGGTGACAGCAACTTTTGTA
>NW_007726815.1:365429-366778 GCF_000696425.1 Galeopterus variegatus | reverse complement strand
TATATAACCTTAGAGTTATTGATCAGACTTAACTGTCAAAATTTAAGTTTTCTGTGATGGCTGAAGAGTCCCCAAACAAAGCAAAAGTCAAAAGCTAGGCTGAGAGAAAATATTTGTTATGCACATGATAGAAAAGGGTTAGTGAACCTAATAAACAACAAACAGGAACATTAAAGCAAAATTGGTAATGGATTTGATCCGAAAATAGAAGAAATGTAAATGACCAATAAACAAGTGAAAAGTTGCCCAGCTTCATGCATTGAATCTAAATTGGGATACCATTTTCCAGCTGTCAGATTGCCAACATTAAATTATAAAGCCAGTGGTCATAGCCAGTGTTATCTAGTTATTCAGAACGAGGGGAAACAGGCTCTCTCATACTGATGCAAATTCATGGGTCCAAGTGTGAATTGCTGCAAAATTTTTTGAAAAATAATCTATTAAATTCTACTGAAATGTAAAATGTTCATAACCTTTGACCCAACAAACTCAGTTTTAGTTATTAAGAAATATATTTCCCACTACTAAAGGACATATATGAGTATATACAAGAATATTTATTGCAGCACTATCAAATGGCTAAGAATTACAAACAACCTGAAGGTCTGTTGCTAGGCGAATGGTTTAATAAAAAATAAATCCATGCCATGAAATATTATGTGGCTATTTAAAAAGCATTTGTTACAGTGATATGATTCCATCAGGAAAAACAAAACAGAAGGTTAAGGAGCTGTTGATATACAAGTGTGTGTATGTGTGTGTATGTTTTTATGAGGCTAGAGAAAGCTGTTTGAGGCTACACACATAGTTAATACTGGTTACCTTGAAAAGAGGGAGGTGAGGTGGGGATGGAAGAGTTTTTTCTTTATAAACTTCTATATGGTTTGACTTGTTAAAACAAACTTCAATTTTGTAATGTAACCAAAAAAAATAAAAAATAAAGAATGAAAATGAAAGGTGAAGCAGCCAGACAGGAGAAGAGTGTAGTTTCTCAGAAGCAGGAAAAGAGAGTTTCCAAAGGCCAGTGACCATCCATGTCAAATACTGTTTAGATATCAAGTAAGAAGAGGACAGAGCAGCATTTGCTGTGTGTAGTGGGTACCCTTGGTGGGGGCAATCTTGACGACCCATTAGGGTTAGTAGGCTATTGTAGTGGGCTGAAGGATAAGTGAGAGGGAAGGGAGTGGAGACAGAGACTGTAGACAACTCTTTCAAGCAGTCTATGAAAGGGAGGAGGGAGATGGGAGAGAATCAAGGGGTCTCTGTAGAGTCCAGCAAGGTTCTTTTCTTTCTTTTTAAAAATTTTGTTTTTTAGAATGGGAGAGACTACAATCTTTGTCCCTGTCTAT
>NW_007726815.1:361101-364719 GCF_000696425.1 Galeopterus variegatus | reverse complement strand
AAAGAAGGGGTCGGGTTAGTTTTAGACAGATGAAGGACATCGTAGCTCAGGGGCATTGTATGCTCATGGGCAGTGATTCTTAAAGTCTAGGTTGGGATCCCCCTGGAATAGCCACAGAGCCCTCCTATGAACTGATCCAGAAATATAGGTCAGTTCTTACCAGCCCCTACAGGTGACTATTAAGTATTTTAAAATTTTATATTTGACTTGGAGCCACTAGCAACCAAAAATAAATTATTAAGGGTTACTGAAACTTGGTATTCATAAATTAAGATCAACATGGTACTAGATTTATTCTAATTCAGTATTTTATTCAGAAGTCTGGCAGACACTTGGTGCTTGGCAATAATCGTAAAGCACGTGTACATAGTTATAATTCCACAATTTTGATTTAGGAGACTTCATCAGTGTATCATCAGTTTTGGCTTGAGTTGGTTACGATATTCAGTTGCTGCTATTCTTCATTTTAATTATAAATTACAGTAAGTTTAGTTTTATCATTATCAATTTAGTTTATTGTAGGTTATTTGGTTAACCTTAGAATTTATTGGCACATACTTGGATCAACAACGTTTTTGTCTTATAATGTTCTTATAACTGGACTTTTCAGATATGTATGTATTGTGGTTCACATGTGAGTTTTGCTAAGGTAGATGTGTACCTAACCTCTCTGCCATTTGCTTGTATGGTGACACACTTCATTGTAATATGTTTCCTGCAAATTTTTGCTATTTAAATAACTTACAACTTACTTTCAAAGTAGGTATAATAAAATTACTGGGTATTTTAATGTTTTGTTGGTGTTTTAAGATTTAAATCATGTTCATAGCAATATGTTTGCTGCAGTTTGTTAACCATGTTTTTATCTAACTCTTTGTTACCACCAGATTCACTCCCCGCTGACCCAGAATGTGGGGACAAGTGAACTAGGTGGAGTCTTTTGCCTTGCTATGGTGGGCTTTGGTCAGAAAGTTTGAAAGCCATCACTCTAGAGAAATGATTAGGTATGTGGCAAAGGATGTGCTTAGCCACTAAGTTGGAGAAAAGATACTTACAGACATGGCTTCAATGTCATTGAACTGTGAGCTCATCACTAAGATGTTATGAGAGCAGGTGCTGATGATGCTGTGTTTTTTATTTCCTACTTAAGGATGTAAATGAAGACCCTGGAGAAGATGTGGCCCTCCTTTCTGTCAGTTTTGAGGACACTGAAGCTACCCAGGTGTACCCCAAGCTGTACTTGTCACCCCGAATTGAGCAGTAAGTGTTAGTGTCATTGATGTTATATAGCCTGGTGTTCCTACTTAATAACCAACGTGTCTCGCTCTCTCTTTTGCCACTCTTGAACTCTTAAAATTATTTCTCTTTATTAACTTTTGTTTTCTTAAAAATTCATTGTGCTAGGAACCCAGGTGTACCCCAAGCTGTACTTGTCACCCCGAATTGAGCAGTAAGTGTTAGTGTCATTGTTGTTATATAGCCTGGTGTTCCTACTTAATAACCAACGTGTCTCGCTCTCTCTTTTGCCACTCTTGAACTCTTAAAATTATTTCTCTTTGTTAACTTTTGTTTTCTTAAAAATTCATTGTGCTAGGAGTTTAGATTGCACAGTAAATGCAGTTAGTATTTGCCACTGCAATCGTTTAGTGAGTCTTGGTTGTGCGATTTGTGATACAAATACCATACCTTTGTAGAGAGAGAAGAGTAGGCAGACTGAATCCAAACTTGTGAGTCCCTCCAGATGTTCCCTGGGGTACAAATAGTTGTAGCCTAAAGAGGACTGTTGAACAATATCTGACCCAATATCTTACATATTTGTAACTGTTACAGTTATTTGGAAAACTCTCTTTAAAATATTAAGCAAAAACATTCAGAAGTTAGTAAAGGCAATATTAAAAGTAGATAGCTTAAACAGATGACTTTTGAATTATTTTTCTGTATCTAATTAGCTGTCTATAATTTTCCATAACATTCAGCTACATGGTACAAGTAGTTTGATGTCACACTTGTGTTCTAACCAAATAACTTTACTCATCAGTAATGGATTTCATAAGGACTGGCTTCACAATGTGCTTATTGTTGGCTAAATTCTCTGGTAGCTTATTCTACTTCAAAGGAAGCTAAGGTTCATTGAAAATGGATTATAAGCAGACTTGGTTGGGAACTTCTGACAGGACAGATTTTTCATCAGCAGAGAGAATTTTTACAGACTCTGATTGAAATGTATTATTAAAATTCTCATTTTAGGTCATTTAGTCAGGGTTGGCTGATTTCTGTTTGTGAATAGATGTGGTCACCATTCAACATTCATATTAAGCCATTTTCACCCCCTCTGACCTTAGTTGCTCTAATTTATGAATCATGGACACACCATCTTGCAAACTGATAATGACATAGCTGTTTATACTCATATATGGGAGATCATGAGCATCAGTAATCTACAGGCATTCTCTCATTTATTTGTGTATCTCTTACAGCAACTAAAACAAGATTTTATAGTAGCAGGTGCTTGATGAATGTTTTATTTTTAAATTGAAAATACTGATCCATATCAGTAAGAGGTCAAAGGGTACTAGAGAAAGTACAGTGAAGTGGTAAAAAGCAAAGGCACTGGAGTGAAGTAGATCTGGTTTAAACCCAGGTTCTGCCACTTACCAGCTGGAAAAATATTTAACATCTCTGAGCTTGTTTCCTCACTCGTAAAATAGGGATAATAATACCTATTTCATAGTGTTGTTTTGAGGATTATATTAAATACTGTTCATAAAGCATTAATTGCAGTGCCTGGCACTATAGCAAACACTCAACAAGTAGTAGCTATTCATGTTATTATTATTGATATAGTTCATAGGAGAAGAATGAGTGAGTGGTTAGCAGGGACAAGTTGGAGCAGAAAAGGAGAGGATGGGTAAATAAGTGAGCAAGTACTAGTTCTAGAGTAGCCACTCAGTATGCTCTTAATGAGTTAAATTTTAAGAGGGTGTTTTGGTGATGAGAAAAGAGAGTTAATGAAATAATCACAAGATGTGGGTAATATTAAAGCTGCAGGCAAGAATTTGCCAGCTCAGAAAAACATTTTTTCCAGCAGCCAGGTTAGTTTTCTTTAAAGTTACTGCGCCTAGTTTGCAAATAAATTTTCTAGTAAAATATTCTCACTCTAAAAATCTAAGGTATGATGTGAAACATTATTAGGAAAGGGTATCTTTTAAAAGTCATTTTTCCTATTTCTAAAATCTAGCTTTCTACATTTGCTCCCTCTTTTTATGTTAAGAACTGGCCACAGCATACTTTTCCAGAACAGTTTTCTGTTACTTCACCTCACATAGCCTGTCCTTCAGCCAGACCAGATCACTTGAAGTTTTCTTAATTCACCTATACTCTCTTGCCTTTGTGCCTGTGCTAAAGCTGTTCCTTCCATGTGCAATGCACTTCTCTAACACCCTCTTCCTGTTGAAATATTATACACTTTCTAAGGCCTTATTCAAATGCCATCTCTACCAACCATTTTCCCTGAGCACAATTAGTCTAGCCTTCTCTGGAGCTCTTTATAACACTGAATTTATATTAATTTTATAATCCACCCACCACAGCTTTAGTTGGTGATGTGCGTTTTTTTTT
>NW_007726815.1:358240-360304 GCF_000696425.1 Galeopterus variegatus | reverse complement strand
TTTTTTTTTGTTTTGTTTTGTTTTTTTATCTTTTGCTAAATTGCGGGCTACTCAATGGTAAGGAACAAGTCCTTTCATTTCTTTAATGCCTTGCACAAATGCGATGCACAGCAAACAGTTGCCTAATTGGCAGTCTTCTAAGTTAATAAGTAATTCCCAAATAAAATTGGAAAATGCTACAGCAATAGCTCTTATATTTTCTCTGATTGGTACAAATTCACTTGGTAGAACTATATTTGTAGTACCAAAGTAAATTACCAAAAGTTCTTATATCCTTAAGTCAGAGTTTTCAAAATGAGGTTTTAGAGAAAGGTTAATATGGAAAGTAGTAAACTTGGGGTATGGCTTTGTAGGGGTTTACATATTTGCTAAAGTTGTTAATACCTTCAGTGAATTCTTGCGGAGTTCAGAGCATGGAATAGATGTAATGACATTTCAGGAAGGCCATGGGATAGGTTTTAAGAACTGAGTGAAGAGGGGTTGGTACTATTTTTGATACTGTGTTAAGCTCTCATTTGTTTTCTGTGTTTTATACTACCCTGTAAACATTTAGCTATCCAAGCATTGATTATAGACTCAGACTTGGAGAGTTTTCTTAGGAGTCATGGGAAAAGCATCCCACGAGGGCCTGCCCAAAGCTGATGCCAGACTCCTGCCCTAGCTGAGACTTGTACTCCTTTTGGCTTCTGTCAAGGTTCTTTCTAGGAAGTTCCAAACACCATGCAGTGCATTTGACAGGCAGACTCAGAGGAGACCAATGCTGGATCCACATTAGGTAAAAATTGTTGAGAGAAGGCTTGCATTCCCACCATCTCAGTCCATGGTCATCAAGCAATATTTTAAGCTGGGGAGAAACCCCATTCTAGTCTGGCTACCATCTCTCTGTCCCAGCTTGTTCATGCTGTGGGCAAAGATATTACAGTCACATTAACTAGTCCTAGAAATAAGAAAAGAAAAGGGCCACTTTGGGGTCTTGTCATCACATGTAGGAAAAGGGATGGATTTTTTGTACGATAAAGATTTCTAAGACATGGATACCAAATGTCCCCAAATTAGACAATCCCAATGAAAGGGAACATCTGTCAGATACATTGGTAGAAAACTCCCAAGTGTATTATAATTTGATGAAGCTCTGAAATGCGATCCCACTTCTGAAGGTTGTTTACCCAGGGTCCTGGAAGAGTCATCTGGTGTCTCTGGCAGCCCTGTCACACATGCCGGCACGCCTTTGTGGTGTTTAGATGCATATTGTTTCCTGGTTTCCCACTGTGCATGTATATGGCTTACAAAGTAAACGCTTCTGAGAACTCTGTGTTCTTTTCACACAGGAACATTTATGAAATAAACATATTTCAAGCCCTATACATTTGTTTTTCAAGGACCCAAAAACAATCAGTTGAATTAGACACTAAGTTCTGTTTATTTAAAAAAAAGAAAAAGAGTTAGTGATGAGTTATTTAAAAAAAAAAAAAACAAGGCTAGTAGTCAGTGATGCAAATTAGATTTTGGTTGAAAATTAGGCAAGAGAAAAATAACAGTTTCTAAACCAGTGACCTTTTTCTTTTTCCTGGCCAAAAAGCTGTGAATTTTAAGGTGATATCATCAGAGCCGGCACTGAGTATGCTTTACCTCTCCCTCGTTCCCAGACTGTTGGCAGTTCCAGCAGTGAAACCGAAGGTTAAATGGGCAGCAGAGACTGCACAGCCCTCTTCTCCGAAAGGTGTGGGCTCTGTTCTTGGCTTGAGCCAGTTGGTGGGAGTGGTTTGAAGAAAACCAGCTTCGTCACTCCCTGTGCTGTTCCCACTCTGTGCATAAAAAGAGGACTGCAGCCCCTGAGGCAGACCAGGTGGCATCTTTCACAAGTACAGAATTTGTTTTTAGAACTTTTCATTGTTAAGTTCCAGTCTGCCTTGGAAATAAGTACTCAATGCTTACCAGCCCACAAAAGTTCACTATTAGTGAGGCCTGTGTGCCTGCAAATGTGAAAGTATTCATTCTTTCAGGCGACAGAAGCCCAGTGAGAATTGACCATGTGTAAGGCCATTTGGTAGATACTTCAGAGGC
>NW_007726815.1:295153-358115 GCF_000696425.1 Galeopterus variegatus | reverse complement strand
ATCCAGTCTGCCTTGGAAATAAGTACTCAATGCTTACCAGCCCACAAAAGTTCACTATTAGTGAGGCCTGTGTGCCTGCAAATGTGCAAGTATTCATTCTTTCAGGCGACAGAAGCCCAGTGAGAATTGACCATGTGTAAGGCCATTTGGTAGATACTTCAGAGGCTGTCAAGTTAAATGAGGTATTACCCAGGCCTTTTATTTGCTTCTAACATAGTAAAGGGGATAAGAACATATATGGCCAGTTGCAGCTTGTGGTTTAGTTGAAAAGACAGTAATACTTGGCATCAGAAGCCCTCTGTTCCTCTACCTATTGGCTGGCAATCTTGGCTCAAGTTACTTAACCCTTTTGAGCTTCATTTCATCTTCTGTAAAGAGGGATAAATCTAAGTTTCAGTTTCATCTACTCCAAGGGGGGGATATATGAAGGGGCCTACTGTAGTGCTTGGCCCGTGCTTGATGCTCAGTTAGTGCTTCTTGAGTGTGTAAATATCTAAGAAAATACTTATTACGTACTGTAAGAGTTCAGGGAAGGAGGCGATCACATTTCCATTTGACCTGGCAGAGAGGGGGCTTTGGAAGATTTTGGAAAGCCTGACTCTTCCAGTGTGGCTTTTCTAGAGATTAAATACGTAAACTGTAACAATAATAAAAATGTATTTGTTTAGTACTTTAAAATGTTCAAACTGCTTTTTCACTTACTGTTTCATCTGATCCTCATGATGGTATTCTTAGCTTGTGTTTTGTAATACAGCTTTTTTCCTCCATAACCTGGAGTTCTTAGATCCTTCCTGTTCTCCTTCACTGCCTCTACTTCCTTTTTTCAGCCCATTAAATTATGCTAAATTTTATTTCCTGTGATTACATCTGTAGACCACTTTTGTGGCCTCACCTCTTTGTGGATGATCCCCAAGTCCCCATTTCTAATCCCAGCTTTTCTCTCTGCTTATGATCTCTTCTTCTAGCTGCCTGATGGACACGTCTTTCTGTGTGTTTAGGTGACACCTCAAATTCAAAGTGTCTGAAACCAAACTCATCATTTCTCCAGTAAGCTAATGTTTCTTCTTTACAACCCTATTTCTCTTCATGACATTCTTGTTTTCTTCAGTGCCTGCCCAGGTGCTACATTGCAAAGACATCTACCATACTCCCCACCCCCATTAGCCAGCTGGTTGTTTTGTACTAGACATCCTCTCTCCACAATGTCTCTCATTCTTGTCATTCCTACTGCCATTACTTAGTTCAGTCCTTCAGTTGTTGTGTTTACTGATGGCCTTTTCACTTCCAGTTTCTTCCTATTTTAGTCATCCAGCACAGAGCTGTCATTATCTTCCCGAAGTAAGTTCCAGTCATGTAATGTCCTTTCTCAAAACCTTCAGTGCCTCTCTATTGCCAGCTGAGCTAAGTACACAGCTCTCAATCAGGCATTCCAAGTATTCTGTATATGGTCCCCATTTACCTTTCCACCCCAATCTGGACTCTACATATATCCTGCTGTCCAGCCAAACTGGGATTTTTGTGATTTCCTGAACACGCCTTGTATTTTTTCACTTCCGTACCTTTGCTCAGGCTGCTCATTATGCCAGAACATTGAATTTATTTCCCTCTCCCACAGGATCTGTCAAAGTTCCTATCTGTTCTCTTAGATCTTCTCAATCACCACCTCCTGTGTGAACTCTTTCTGACCACCACCGCCTGCCTCCCCAACAAGTCTACACTGTTCCCTTCCTGTGTTTGTGTCTTTATTGTCCTGTTGTCTCCCTGGACTGTACTTAAGGGCTGGCCTCTGTTTCCATCAGTTGAGGGCCAGTGAACCACGGTCCATTCCCTGCCAAGCTGGCCCTGCCCTGGCCCCTGTCTGAGCTCAGCCACAGTCTTCACTGATTGTACTCCTTGGAGAGACAGAAAGCATGGCCCTTGGATCTATGTGCATGTAAAGGCAAGTGGTCTCTATGGTTGTTCCTTATTGCTGGGCCTTGTGGCTCACCAGCAGGCTAGTTTCCTTTATGGTCCCCTGGTCATGTTTCTGAGAGGTGGAACTTTATTTTACAGGATGGTTTATCACCTTAATCCTGGAGGTGTTGAATATGATTTTGATCTGATGTGACTGTTCATCTACTCCAGTTATGGACTCTCCAGCCTGCTCTCCCTTGCCTTTACACCACAGTGTGCCTAGCAATAGACATGGTCTCTTGGAACATGTGGATAGCTCATGATTCACAAAGGCTAGGATAAACTGAAACTTGACTAAAAGGCCTGGGAAAAGTGAAAGGGAGCTGAAAATTAAAATAATACTACTTGAAATTATGGTTGAGTAGAGATACTAAAACCAGGTAAATCAGATAGGTTTAAAAAAAAAAAAAAGCAATATGCAAATTCAATATATTGTGATTTTTTTAAAAAAAATACTGCATTCAATATCTTAACAAAATGGAAAAGTTTCATTTTAAATGCCCAAAAGATTTTTAGAGTAATTAGAAAATTAAATAACTAAGCACAGATAGATTGGAAAGAAAAGACAAGTCTTGCTTTTTGTGACAAATTGTATTTTAGTTGTCTCAAAAAAGATAACCCCACAAATCTCTTGGGGTGATTTTGTGTCAGGATTTAAGTAATAGAACATCATAGTAAGCATGGCTTAATTTAGCCTTACTCATGTTTACTTGAGTCACTGAGATAATCCTATAATAAATACTGTGCTCCTGGAGAGTTTTTTTGCTTTGTTTTGTTTTGTTTTCTTTGATAAATATACAGGCCTGAGTATGCTGAGACAAACAGCTGTCAGGGGAAGATGCGTATTTGGTTTTGGTGGAGAGAGCTGTCTTGGCCTCTAGGGACTTGAGATGTTCGTTTTACTATCCTGGGAGTGGGGCCAAAAGGGTTCTTCGTGACTTAGAATGGAATTCTGAAAAGTAAGTTCAGCAAGTTTTCATTAGTGAGTTTGGCCTTTTGTCTTGCCTGTGCCTTCCAAAAGATCAAGAGCTAAGCCTTTGCTTTGAAACATTACAAAAAAGAACCAGAACAGAATTTAGCTGGGAGAGAAAATCAATCAACCCCCAAATATCATAGATTTGGAAACATTATCGGTATAGAATTCCCACCTCTCCAGAGCTTGAGTTAGCTATATCTCAGTGTTTTTAATCTAGCTTCCTTTTTAGGCAGAAAATACACATTTAGAAAAAAGATGTGCATACATCTGTGCTAAGATAACTCAAATCTCACTGGTACATGTTTGTCAAACTCTTTTAACCCTTAAGTTCTTTCTTAGATTTATTTTGTGTCTTGGGGCAGTTCTGTGCTTTATTTCTCCGGCATGCTACTCTCCTCTCTGAAGCATAGTGATTAGTCTAAAAATAAGATATACTTTGTCTTCATTCAAAAAATCAGGCCTAGCACCTTTGTGCTAAAAATCACAAGGGTTTAATGCAGAGTTTTTTGTACAACGAAAATGAGAAATTAATGATTTTCAGTTTAACACTATATCTTAACAGCGAAGCTGTGGACACTGATCATTGCTTGTATTATGTAGTCACTGTTCATTTATATTTATTCACAAGTAGGAAAATTTTCCTCAATGGAAAGTCTGAGATGCAAAATGATAGTTAATGAAAACATTGTGCCATGTTATAGGTGGGAGCAAAGAAATCAGGATGTGGAAGAGAAAATGCCCTAGAATGTCCCAGAACTGATGGAAGATACCAACCCTCAGATTCAGAAAGTACAATGAATCTCAAATAGGCTAGAAAGGAATTGACATCTTAGCCACATCATAATGAAACTGGAGAATACTGGAGATTAAAAGTATCCCAGGGGTGCCACATTATGTTTAAAGGAATAGCAGATTGACACAGACTTCTTTGAAGATCTGATGAGAGCCATAGAACTTACTCCAGAAAAATGTACAGACATAAAAGTTTACATACAATTTGAGGGTAACACACCCTCCCCTGAAGCCAATTCATAAACCTCGTTTAAAGGTCTTTGTTCTAGATTTCAGTTTTGCATTTTTAATGCTTTCTATACTGTCTCATGCTAGAATAGTCACTGTAGCTTCAAATCTAATATCTAAAGTGTAAGTTATTATCTAACATTATCTTCCCCTCCCCCAAATCTACTCTTCTATGCTTTCTATTTTCTTTAATGGGTTTTACTATCTTTCTAGCAACCCCAACCATGAAATCTAGGCATCCTATTTTTCACTTTCCTCTCGCCATTGCTTCACAAATCTAAACAACTGCCAGTTGATTTTGCTTCCCTGTTGTCTCTCACGTTCATGTTCTCACCCTTTCCCCCAGCCCTTTTTAAGCNTCAGTGCCTCTCTATTGCCAGCTGAGCTAAGTACACAGCTCTCAATCAGGCATTCCAAGTATTCTGTATATGGTCCCCATTTACCTTTCCACCCCAATCTGGACTCTACATATATCCTGCTGTCCAGCCAAACTGGGATTTTTGTGATTTCCTGAACACGCCTTGTATTTTTTCACTTCCGTACCTTTGCTCAGGCTGCTCATTATGCCAGAACATTGAATTTATTTCCCTCTCCCACAGGATCTGTCAAAGTTCCTATCTGTTCTCTTAGATCTTCTCAATCACCACCTCCTGTGTGAACTCTTTCTGACCACCACCGCCTGCCTCCCCAACAAGTCTACACTGTTCCCTTCCTGTGTTTGTGTCTTTATTGTCCTGTTGTCTCCCTGGACTGTACTTAAGGGCTGGCCTCTGTTTCCATCAGTTGAGGGCCAGTGAACCACGGTCCATTCCCTGCCAAGCTGGCCCTGCCCTGGCCCCTGTCTGAGCTCAGCCACAGTCTTCACTGATTGTACTCCTTGGAGAGACAGAAAGCATGGCCCTTGGATCTATGTGCATGTAAAGGCAAGTGGTCTCTATGGTTGTTCCTTATTGCTGGGCCTTGTGGCTCACCAGCAGGCTAGTTTCCTTTATGGTCCCCTGGTCATGTTTCTGAGAGGTGGAACTTTATTTTACAGGATGGTTTATCACCTTAATCCTGGAGGTGTTGAATATGATTTTGATCTGATGTGACTGTTCATCTACTCCAGGCTAGTTTCCTTTATGGTCCCCTGGTCATGTTTCTGAGAGGTGGAACTTTATTTTACAGGACGGTTTATCACCTTAATCCTGGAGGTGTTGAATATGATTTTGATCTCATGTGACTGTTCATCTACTCCTGTTATGGACTCTCCAGCCTGCTCTCCCTTGCCTTTACACCACAGTGTGCCTAGCAATAGACATGGTCTCTTGGAACATGTGGATAGCTCATGATTCACAAAGGCTAGGATAAACTGAAACTTGACTAAAAGGCCTGGGAAAAGTGAAAGGGAGCTGAAAATTAAAATAATACTACTTGAAATTATGGTTGAGTAGAGATACTAAAACCAGGTAAATCAGATAGGTTTAAAAAAAAAAAAAAGCAATATGCAAATTCAATATATTGTGATTTTTTTAAAAAAAATACTGCATTCAATATCTTAACAAAATGGAAAAGTTTCATTTTAAATGCCCAAAAGATTTTTAGAGTAATTAGAAAATTAAATAACTAAGCACAGATAGATTGGAAAGAAAAGACAAGTCTTGCTTTTTGTGACAAATTGTATTTTAGTTGTCTCAAAAAAGATAACCCCACAAATCTCTTGGGGTGATTTTGTGTCAGGATTTAAGTAATAGAACATCATAGTAAGCATGGCTTAATTTAGCCTTACTCATGTTTACTTGAGTCACTGAGATAATCCTATAATAAATACTGTGCTCCTGGAGAGTTTTTTTGCTTTGTTTTGTTTTGTTTTCTTTGATAAATATACAGGCCTGAGTATGCTGAGACAAACAGCTGTCAGGGGAAGATGCGTATTTGGTTTTGGTGGAGAGAGCTGTCTTGGCCTCTAGGGACTTGAGATGTTCGTTTTACTATCCTGGGAGTGGGGCCAAAAGGGTTCTTCGTGACTTAGAATGGAATTCTGAAAAGTAAGTTCAGCAAGTTTTCATTAGTGAGTTTGGCCTTTTGTCTTGCCTGTGCCTTCCAAAAGATCAAGAGCTAAGCCTTTGCTTTGAAACATTACAAAAAAGAACCAGAACAGAATTTAGCTGGGAGAGAAAATCAATCAACCCCCAAATATCATAGATTTGGAAACATTATCGGTATAGAATTCCCACCTCTCCAGAGCTTGAGTTAGCTATATCTCAGTGTTTTTAATCTAGCTTCCTTTTTAGGCAGAAAATACACATTTAGAAAAAAGATGTGCATACATCTGTGCTAAGATAACTCAAATCTCACTGGTACATGTTTGTCAAACTCTTTTAACCCTTAAGTTCTTTCTTAGATTTATTTTGTGTCTTGGGGCAGTTCTGTGCTTTATTTCTCCGGCATGCTACTCTCCTCTCTGAAGCATAGTGATTAGTCTAAAAATAAGATATACTTTGTCTTCATTCAAAAAATCAGGCCTAGCACCTTTGTGCTAAAAATCACAAGGGTTTAATGCAGAGTTTTTTGTACAACGAAAATGAGAAATTAATGATTTTCAGTTTAACACTATATCTTAACAGCGAAGCTGTGGACACTGATCATTGCTTGTATTATGTAGTCACTGTTCATTTATATTTATTCACAAGTAGGAAAATTTTCCTCAATGGAAAGTCTGAGATGCAAAATGATAGTTAATGAAAACATTGTGCCATGTTATAGGTGGGAGCAAAGAAATCAGGATGTGGAAGAGAAAATGCCCTAGAATGTCCCAGAACTGATGGAAGATACCAACCCTCAGATTCAGAAAGTACAATGAATCTCAAATAGGCTAGAAAGGAATTGACATCTTAGCCACATCATAATGAAACTGGAGAATAGTGGAGATTAAAAGTATCCCAGGGGTGCCACATTATGTTTAAAGGAATAGCAGATTGACACAGACTTCTTTGAAGATCTGATGAGAGCCATAGAACTTACTCCAGAAAAATGTACAGACATAAAAGTTTACATACAATTTGAGGGTAACACACCCTCCCCTGAAGCCAATTCATAAACCTCGTTTAAAGGTCTTTGTTCTAGATTTCAGTTTTGCATTTTTAATGCTTTCTATACTGTCTCATGCTAGAATAGTCACTGTAGCTTCAAATCTAATATCTAAAGTGTAAGTTATTATCTAACATTATCTTCCCCTCCCCCAAATCTACTCTTCTATGCTTTCTATTTTCTTTAATGGGTTTTACTATCTTTCTAGCAACCCCAACCATGAAATCTAGGCATCCTATTTTTCACTTTCCTCTCGCCATTGCTTCACAAATCTAAACAACTGCCAGTTGATCCCCCAAATCTACTCTTCTATGCTTTCTATTTTCTTTAATGGGTTTTACTATCTTTCTAGCGACCCCAACCATGAAATCTAGGCATCCTATTTTTCACTTTCCTCTCGCCATTGCTTCACAAATCTAAACAACTGCCAGTTGATTTTGCTTCCCTGTTGTCTCTCACGTTCATGTTCTCACCCTTTCCCCCAGCCCTTTTTAAGCCTCTAGGTATCTTACCCTTTGCCATATTAATCTGTCTAAAGCAGAGCTCAATTCATGTCACTCCCTTGCTTCAACACCCTTTGTGCCTGTTTACAGGACAGGCCATGCAAGAAAACCGCATGCTGTGCTGTGCTGTCTGAGAAGCCTCAGTGCCTGCCACACATAGCCCCCTGGATGCCATGTATCCTGGACACCTGAACCATAGGTGGTAGGACCGGAGAGGTGCTCCTGGGGATTCTCCTTAATTTGGGGGGAGCATAACTATGTTCATTTAAAAATTTTTATTTAGCATTTTTAGGGTTTTTTCACAGGAGGACTCTAGATGATCTAGCTGGCCTTATCATTAGATGTCTTTCTGCATTGTGTCTTGATTGTTTCAATATCCCACAAAGATTGACTGGGGTTGTGGATATGTTCTGAATGACATTCTAGTTTTATTCCAGCTGTGTGGCTATTGAAACTCTTCCCTGTTCTTCTTTACTTCTTATGGTTTTATATTAAACCTCTGTCCTTCGAGGCAACTTATCTGAGCTAGTATCATCTCTCAACTGGACCATTGGCTCATCTCCCCGCATCCACTCTTTCCTCACTTCAATCTAGTTGCTGCACTGAAGGCAGAGTGGTCTTTTTAAGACACAAGTATGATCTCATCATCCTCTTGCTTAAAAAGAAAGCTCATTGCCTTTGCTCATAAATGATCACTCATCAGCTTTATCCAACTCACTGCTTTTTCCTACATCTCCCAGGCATATTTCTTTTTTTACCCCCTACTTATATCTAGTCTGTCGTCAAGTTCTAGCATTTTTGTCTTCATACTTTCTTGAAGTCTGAACTCCTCCAAGTCTTTAATTCTTCCTATTCCATTGTTTCAGTTACCTTACCTTTAATCTTTATATCAAACATTTGGTGGAAGTAGAAACTAATGTATAGAAAAGGTGGTTTAAAATTATGAAACAGATGGTCATCAACACTATGAGGCAGTAATTCCAATCCCTTTCAAGTGTGAGGACCTATTTTTAATGTCAAACCTTTTACATGAGGGTGGGAGGAAGACTTGATTACAAGGAGGTGGCACAAGGCAATTTTTTAGGGTGATGGAATTGTTCTATATCTTGATTGTGGTGGTGGATATACAGCTCTACACATTTGTCAAAACCCATAGAATTGAACATCGCAAAGAGTGAATTTTACTGTGGGTAAAAAAATTTAGAAAATATTTCACAGATCCCTAGAGATAAAAGTAATACTTTTAGCCTTTCATATTAATAAATGATGAATGTATAATGCCTTTTAAATACACTCGTATTTTATTAATCACAAGTGTGTATATACACATATAAATGTGTACATTTATATGTGTATATGCTGTATGTATATGAGTGTATATGTGTATATGTGTATATGCTGTATGTATGTATATACACACATAAGTGTATATAGGTACATGTAGTTATATATGTGTATACATACATGTGTATACACATATGTTAACATTGTCTTAGTCAGCTTGGGCTGCCATAACAAAAGACCATAGACTGGGTGGCTGAAACAACAGAAATTTATTTCTTAACAATTGTGGTGACAAAGTTCAAGATCAAGGTACCAGCTGATTTGGTGTCTGGTGATGACTCTCTTCCTGACTTGCAAATAACCACCTTCTTGCTGATCTTCACATGGCAAAGAGAGGAAGCTCTGGCATCTCTTCCTCCTCTTTTAAGGGCACTAATCCCATCATAGGGACCTCACCCTCATGGCCTTATCTAAACCTAATTACCTTCCGAGGGCCCCACCTCCTAATGCCATCCCATTGGACGTTAGAACTTCAACATGTGAATTTGGGGGGAACACAAACATTCAGTCCACAGCACTATATATGACACACACACCCCACATGCACACATACACAAATGGCATTTATTCAGTCTTCAGACAGTGCTTGGTATACAATAGATTGGTAAACCTGTTCTATCAACTCTAAGGCCCCATAGAGGAACATTTGTAATAAGGGATATATAATGAATGATCATTTTTCCAAGAACTCTGTTGTTTATATTTATTGATATTTGCTTAAATAAGAGCACATTTTAACTTCTTTCTTGCTCTTAAAATAGCTAACATAATTACTATGTTAGGAAGCAGTTTTTAACCCTGTTGTTTTGTCTCATGCTCATAGTGGAATGGCAGATTCATGAAGAGTCCTGCCACTCTCACACCTCCCCGCCCAACACAAACACCTAGCTTTCCTAATTTAGTACATGGTGGGGACAGAAGAACTCCAGAAACAGCAAGGCTCCAGGGTATTGAAACCAGCACTTTGGAGCTTTCCTCTTGTGTTTGGGCCTTGACTTCCATGAAGCTCATGTGGTTCTCAGCACTTCTCCTTCCAGGGCTCCTGGCTCTCAGATTTTCCACTATTTTCTCATATCAATATTTTTCTGTCTACAAATTGATCTACAAATTGGTCTATTATATTAATAAAGTATCATTTACTTAGTTTTCAAAGCAGGGTGTACATGTGGATAGAGGGATATGTCAGTTGGGTTTTAAAATAAAATTGTTCTACCTCATCTTCTCCCTAAAAAGTATGTGGTATATTATGCCCATAGCATGATTTCAAAGGGTAATTATTTTGTACCTAAAGTAATGGCATGGTTCTTGATTACCAAGTGTTTGGTGAAAGTAGGTAACGACTAAGGCTCTTAATGTGTAAGATTTATATATAAAGTGGAACTCTTTACAGTGTTGTTGTTGGAGGAAGGGTCTGACACCAATGTTGTCAGATTTTACTGTGTGAAGTTTTATTAAAGAGCATGTAATTTGATCCTGGTATGTCTGATTTTGTTTCCCATAATAGAGGGCTAATGATTATATTGGAGTTTTTCTGTACTAGTTAAAATTCAGACACGCTGTCTTTCACTAGCAACACTAATGACTTAATGAATGGAGAAGCCTTTAGTTTAATACAAAACAAATGATGAGGTAACATAGTATTGTAAATAGAACCATAACAGGGAATGAACATCCTGTCTGTGAACATTATCTTTTATAGACAGCTTCAACAAAATAGAAGTCATTCTTGAAAAAGGCTAGAATCTACTACCTTGCCAAATTTCAGCTGAACCAAACCATTAATATGAAGAAGTTATGTACATCAGTGGAAAATTTATTTTACTGACAACCTTTTTTTTCCTACATGCAGAGAACTTTTCCTTCTCACTTTTTAATCCCTCCCCTCCCTGCTCCACCCCAGTCTTTAAAAAGTATGATGTAAGATTGGATTGCTTCATGCCAAGTTTTCATCCTGGAACAGATTTTTATAGCCATGTTTCTCTGAGAAAAGGAGTTTATGATCAAATGGTGATAACACATCCATGTTTTAATTTCCTCCCCTGACCTAGTATTTTTTCCTACTTTTACTTTGTCAGAGCTTAGCATGACCAATTTAATGTGTTTTAAAACTAAAGAAAATTATTTTGAAAGCTTGTAAGGATTCATTAACTGTAATATCATATATGAGTGCTTGAAAAAAGCAAGATTATAGAACATGCTATTTTAAATTTTTAGATTTTTCTGTTCATACAATAAGAAAACTGTTCAGAACAATTGTGTGTAGGTATTAGATATTTTGGTGACTAGTCTTTATTATTTCCACTCTATTAGGGTTATTTACCAGAAACTGTTCACTTACTTTTTGCAAACTCTTTTTTAAAAGTATAAATAAACTTGGCCCTGTAATTTAATGTTAAGAGTTCAAATGGTGGAAATAATGAAAATGGTCATCAGTAGAGAAACAACCTAAGTGTCCATCAATGGGTGAATAGATAAAGAAATTGTGGTGCATATATATACTCAATGGGACATTACTCAGCATTAAAAAAAGGAGATACTGCCATTTGCAACCATATGGATGAACCGGGAGGACATTATGCTAAGTGAAATAAGCCAGACACAGAAAGAAAAATAGTACATGATCTCACTTACATTTGAAATTTTAAAAAGTGTCAAATACATATAAACAGAGAGTGGTTACCAAGGGTGGGGAGGGGTAGAAAATGGGGAGAAGTAGGTCAAAGGATAAAAACTTGCATTTACACAGGATGAATAAATCTAGAGATCTAATGTGCAGCATGAGGACCATAGTTAATAATATTGTGTTGTATACTGAAAATTTGCTAGGAGAGTAGATTTTAGGTGCTCTTAACACACACACACAAGTAACTATGGAAGATGACGAATATATTAATTTGCGTGACTATGGTAATCATGTCACTGTGTATTTGTATATCAAAAACATGTTGTACACCTTAAATATATGCAATAAAATAAATAAAAAGAAAAAAGCTAAACATCAAAACCATACTATATATTTCTACAGAGAAGTATGTATGTATGTATGTATGTATGTGGGTATGTATGTGTGTGCTGGCTAACACTAATGAAGACTTATGTCACATGTTTTAAGTGCTGTACATCTATTAACTCATTCAGTCCTCACAACAGCCTTATGAGGTTGGTTACTAATATTGTCCCCATTTTATAGATGGTAAAACCAAGGTTTGGAGAGGTTGTCCAAGTCATCATATCTAGCAAGTGGTGGTACCACCATTTGAATCTTGGCAGTTTGACTAGTAGGATTGACAGCAGAAATCTAAGAAAACTTTAGCCTTATTGGTAATGTTTTAAATTTCTTCAGGGTGAATCTAGGCATTTTAATTATGAAATTAAAATTAATTTCTAAAAAATAATTTAAATAATCAGATTGGAAGAAATTTACTAGATATTTACAAGGTCATTAATGACTTACCCACTTTTGGTGGAACCTTTTTTTTTCTTCCACCAGATTGGGCTAGAATTTAATTAAGAATTAAGAAGGGGGCTGGCCGGTTAGCTCAGTTGATTAGAATGCAGCCTTATAACCCCAAGATCATGGGTTCAGTTCCCCGTACTGGCTAGCCTTGGTGGAACCTTTTGTTCCATATAATGAATGCTATTCTTTGTGAGGCTGCTGCACATTTGGTAATTTTCTGAAGTACTATGCTATAATTTCTGTCATCTACTACATGGTTTCTCAGTCTTGGCACTATTGATATTTTGAACTAGATAATTCTTTTTTTTGTGGAGGGCTCTCCTGTTCATTGAAAGATGTTTAGCAGCATTCTTGGCCTCAACACACTAGTTTCAGTAGCAACTCCTCCTCTCCCAGTCTTGACAGTCAACAATGTTTTGTAGTATCCCCTGGGCAGGAGGTGGCATGGGGGAGCAGATGTGGCAATGGCAAAATTATCCCCAGTTGAGAACCACCAATCTCCTATCGTCATCCTTTAGAAACCTTCAAGAGTCTGTTTTTGCCTGTGCTAAGCTTTAGAATACCTTTCATTCACAACATTGAATTTATTATATTGTTTTATCCAACATTGTTTTATTCAATCTGTACAATAAAACTCTGTTTTTCTTTACTAGTATAGGTTGTCGTGGCTAGGTCATGTACAGCAGCAATTAGAAATTAAAATAAAATATTGGACCCTTCAGTACTCTCCAGTTATTATCCTATTTCTGTCTTCCTCCTAAACTCAATCTTTGGTATTTCCATATGCCACTTGTGCTGGACAGCCACTTGCTTTGTTTCTTCAATTCACCATCTACCTCCTGTCCCCCTTTAACCTCAGGAAGGAAGACTACGGCTCTTTACTTGGTGCCATGTTTGAAGTGTCTTTTTCCATTCGTATCTTTGATCTTTTTGCTTCCCTTTCAACAGACAAATATTTCCTAGTGAGTTCTCAGTTTACTCACAGACTTTGTTGACCATAGAAGTTTGGCATTTTTACGTTTTGGGGCTGCTTTCTATAGCGTTATTGGAAGCATCCCCCCAACATTTTAGTTCCAAAGACTAACGTATCTTGAAGACCAACAGGGCACAAAGCTCGCTTCCACTTTTTTCTCAGATTCTCAGTCCTCAGGATATAAATGTAGTTCAGCCAAAAGCAGAATCTTTGCTTCTACCCTCAACAGCCACTTTGCCCCCTCTCCTGACCTACGTACCTCTCCCATACATGATTGTCTTTAGTAAAATGCAAAGGCATGCACTGGTTAAGAATGTTGCTTTGCAATAAGACAGCCCTGACTGCCACTTTCTAGTTGTGTGAACTAGTGTAAATTACCTAGCATAGTGACTGGCACATTGTAAATGCTTGATATGTGGTAAGTTGCTATTCTTGTTATTTCTGTCATTGTCATCAACATCACCATCTTCTTCCTCCTCCTCTTGAAATGTTCAGGGATCCTAATTTTTGAAAATTCCCTCCAGATGTTAGGCACTAGGACATTAAGTAGTATCAGTTACCTGCATTCATTTAGGGTAAACTAGTGGGGAAAATGTAAGAACAGACATCTGAAGTGAGGGACTAAGACTTCTGTACGGGAGGAGCTCTCCACTTTTTTTGGATCACAACCCTTTTTGGATCACAACCCCACTCCAAACTTGAGACTCTCATGATAACTATGACCACCATAGCCCCTGCTGCCCCACATATTCTTCAGGTGATTCACAGACTTCCTGGTATACAAGCCCAAAATCTTTAGGGGTCCACCGACCCTGAATTAAGAATCCCTTCTCTAAAGTTTCTTATTGAGATACCACCAGTGAGATGTTCACTGGCCATTGCAGTAGGTAAGCTGGTCAAGGACAAGAATCATAGACAAGAACAATCCAGAAGCCATCGAGCTCTGACTATGAAAGACACTGTGCTAAACATTCAAACATTATTTTATTCAGTCTGTACAATAAAACTGTGTGATCATATTACGGGGTCTTAATTAAACATGGGGATGTTAAGGCACAGAGGTGTTAAGTGACTATCAAAGGTCAACAAGGAGTATGTGGCAGCAACAGGATTCACATCCAGATCTGTTAGCTTCCAAAAGCTTTTGGTCTTATGTGCTACCTACTGCTTCCCTGGAGGGGTCCCCCAAACTGTTGAGGCCACAAACCAGCTGTGCTTCACAGAATGTTGTCCTCAGAGCACCTATATCAGCATGAGCTTGGGATTTGGTTAAAATTGGATTCCTGGGGCCACTCACATTCTGAATCTAAAGTTCTGGGGTTGGGTTCCGAAACCTGTACTTTTAACAAATACCCCAGGTGATTCTTATCCTCACTAAACATTTGAGACCTCTGAGCTTTTTAATGTAATATGACTCATAAAGAGATAGAACCGAAACAAAGGAGAAAGATGAAGGGTAGATAGAAAGAGCTAGGAGTATACTGTGTGTGTGCTCATATCTTTTATATACAGACTTCTTTTCCTTTTGCTGTTTTAATCTGGGCCCTTATATTTTTCAGCTAATTTGGTCCAACCCTTCCTGTGCTGGAATCCTGGCTTCCTATACTACCTCTCTTTTCCTGGTTGTTAATGCCTTTTACAAGTTGTGTTTTCTGCTAATTTTTTGACATCCTTCCTAAGGCCCAAAGGAAAATAGTGTGACTGAAATCTGAAATTTTCACCTTGAATTTAAGGCATTTTGTCATTCTTTTCCTCTCCTTCACTACTTTGCCCAGCCTACTCTTATTTATTTTTTAAATAAGAGCTTTACTGAGTTATAATTCACATGCATTTCACCTATATAAAGTGTACAATTCAGTGGTTTTCATTATATTCACAGAGTTGTGCAACCATCACCACCGTCAATTTTAGAACATTTTCATCACTCTAAAAAAGAAATCCCACACCCATTAGCAGTTACTCCCCAGTTCCCCCAAATCTCCCAGCCCCTGGTAACCACTAATCTACTTTCTGTCTCTATGGATTTGCCTACTCTGGACATTTCATATAAATGGAATCATATATTATGTGGTCTTTTGTGACTTTGTGACTGACGTCTTTTTCTTAGCATAATGTTCTCAAGGTTGATCTATGTTTTAGCATGTATTAGTACTTCATTCCTTTTTATTGTGGAATAATACTTCATTATATGGATATATCACTGTGTTGTCTTTTCACTTTCTTGATGGTGTCCACCCTTTGAAGTCAGCCAACTATTTTTTTTTTTTTTTTTTTTTGTCTTTTTCCGTGTCCGGCAACAGATCGCAACCCTCAGTGTTGCCCCCGTACCGGACCGGGGACCGGCAACGGGACCGCAGCCCTCGGTGCTGCTCCCGCGCCTCGCTCAGCCAGTGAGCGGGAACCGGTCCGCATGTGGGATCCGAACCCTCGGGCGGGAGCGCCGCCGCACTTCCCAAGCAGCGCACTATCCAGTGCGCCACAGGGCCGGCCCCAGCCAACTATTTTTAAGCTCACTTGTTGAAGTTCCTTTTGACTGGTAATTTTGTCCACTTCCCATTATAATCATATCTTAAAGATTTCCCATGTGCATATTCAACATTTCCTACATTAGATCATTTTTGTCTCTGACTGAAGATCCACATTGCCATTTTCTAGTCTCATAACATTTAAAATACAAATTATAAACCTAAAATAACTGATACAGGATTCATATCCACTGCAAAGAACTCCTTAAAATTAAGAAAATAGCAACATATCTGATAGAAAAATGGCAAAAAAAAAAAAAACATGAACAGGTTTCACAGACCAGGAAACATGAGTGGAAAATGAAATATGAAAAGATGTATCATCAGTGGGTCACCTCAGACTGTGTGTGGCTGAAACTGTTGAGTGACTCTTGATACCATTCAGTCCCTGGGACTTAAGGCTGAACTGGGCTTTTGATCAGAACTCGATGGCCTAGAAGTCTTCAACCCTCAGTGAACTCATTCTGATCCTGGCCTGAATCTTAACTCCAGATCCTTATGTATATCAAATTCCTAGTGTTTCTAGGAATTTTAAGGAAAGCTAATATGGGACTTTTCAGTTCAGTTTAGATTTAAATATGTTCAGGACCCCCAAAGGTAGTCCCGGAACTAGGGAAGTTTCCTGATTTCAGCATATTATCCTGTATCTGAAACTGAACTAAGAGAAGAAACAGAGTAGGGACAGGAGGATCTGCCCATCCCAGACCTAAAAATTTGGAGACTATCTGGAGATCTGAAATGAGGGATTTTGCACTTAATGACTGTCCTCTACGTAATCCTAAATCTGGCATGTAAGACAGGAAGTCTTAGTTCCAGAGTGAACAGCAGGCTTACATGAACCCTGATCTTGGGCCAAAGGGTTCTGAACTCTAAGATTACAGTCGGCACCATGGTAGATTTCCCCTACAAGCTCCAGAATGGAGCCTCTACTCACACCTGCTTTTTGGAGCACTATACTGTCTAGGAAATTAAATTGCCTTCTTCTTCATTTTGATTAATCATTTTTAACTCTTTTACATCATTTGCTTATTTAAGTTCACGTCTTTGTGGTATAACACTCTCATTAAACAGATTAAGAACTTTAAAAATATTATTTAGATCCCCCCTTTTTATTTTTTTTATTTTTATTTTTTATTTATTTTTTGTCTTTTGTGTTTTTCCGTGTCCGGCAACGGATCGCAACCCTCAGTGTTGCCCCCGCACCGGACCGGGGACCGGCAACGGGACTGCAACCCTCGGGGTTGCTCCCGTGCCTCGCTCAGCCAGTGAGCAGGAACCGGTCTGTACGTGGGATCCGAACCCTCGGGTGGGAGCGCCGCCGCGCTTCCCAAGCGGCGCACTATCCAGTGCGCCACCGGGCCGGCCCCTTATTTTTTGTTTTTAATGAAGAAAGGACAAGTGACATATGAAGTACACCAAAAATTTATAATTTTTCCCATTAGGAAATTCTTTCAGTAATATGACTCATTTCTCAACGTGAATGTTACACTCATTTTGTTTTGTGGTACTGTCCTGTGCAGTGCAGGACATTTGGCATCCTAGGCCCTTGCCTGCTGGATTAATAACCACTCAGAAATTGGGATTACTTAATATGTCTCCATATATTTCCATATGTCCTCTAAGGGGGTGTTATCACCCCAATTGAGAAAGAAGGTAGTATCTTTTTTTCCTTTGAGTTCTAGATTGTAAAGTGAACACCTTGTTATGTTGTTTGAGAATCTTATTTCTGTTCTTAGAAGAGATTTCTAGGAATCCCAGAAATGCTTTACTCTATTCTGTGGTTGTCTGGCCCATTACTTTCAGATCTCATCTCTTGGAATGTTGCGTACCACAGAAACGGTCACATAGCTCAGTGTGGCACACTTTAGGTTTGGCTCTCCCATTCCCTGACCCCTTCCCTGATATGGTGCCCTTCACATATCCACAGAGGCATCTCCTTTGGTTCTACAAGAAGGTTATCAGGACCTTCTTGTTTTTTAAGCTCACTTATTTTTTTAAAGTGTGGGCAGCCCCCCACTAATAAGTTACATTTCAAATTGTATGTGTAGATTTGTTATTTGGACTCTGGAACATGTTTTGCTATGGTAACCATTTAGAACATTAGTTACCAAGGAAACTGGATATCCTGAAGGAGTCCATCAAGCCATAGTGCCTGCCACGTACATAACCACATTTTGAAGGACAGAACCCAACCCTTTTTCTTTCTCTTTGGTGGCTGTCAGTTGGACAGCTTGCCTTGTTGGAGGATGGTCTGGGAGCCAGCTTTGATCCTGCAATAGCAGATTGGACCAGCTCAGTTCACCCAATGCAAGACCATGTACAAGAAGGCCCCAAAAGCCCAGTCAGATCTTTTCTCTATCAAGTAGAAGTGCAGGGCAAATAACAGCTGAGCTGTTACTCAATTCTGGATTATTACCTGGAACAGCACTAAGCAACTTTCCTTTACTGCTTATGAAATTCACTCTACATTGCAGAGCCAGGAGAACTAGAGCCAGGGTGAGCACAGTGCAGATGAAGTGATGTCCTTTCTTCCTCATGTTCCTAAGTGTCCTTGCAATAAGTGATTGTCTCGGAGAAAGCTGACCAGCTGAAACCGGACATTACCCCATGAGATAGGTTCTTGAGTATTAATAGCAAGGCATTTCCCTGTTGTAATATGTCACTCATCACAGTAAAGATAGGAATTGAGAGAACACTAGGCCCCTTGTACTGTTCTAAAGACAAGGAATGGAAATGGCAACAGCATTATTATTGTGGTGGGTTTTTTTTGAGGGTTTTTTTGAAATTAAGTTGAATGTAACGTAAATGTTTATTGTGCCTTTTTATAACTAGAGCCTGCCCTGTTCCCTTGGCACAGTGGGTTATAGTCAACATGCTGAATACTTGGTACATGGTACTTGGCTCTTTGGTGTTAACCTCCTTGAAAACTTCACCTGAAATGCTCCTAGTCAGAGTGGTGTCTCATCTTCACCCTTGGATGCTTCCTTATTTTAGTCTTTTATTTCCTATCTTTGCGTGCTGGTTTGGAAACAGTAATTTAACTTTACATTTATATTGTGCTTCCTGTTGTACAAAGTACATTCTTAACTATTATCTTTGCAAGCTAGATAGGGCAGATGTTGTCATCCCTGTTTCCACAGTTGGAATGAATACTCAGATACCTTAGACGACGTGCCGGCTGTCACGCCGCTCGCTGCTGGCAGATCTAGAGCTGGAACGCAAGCTTGCGGGGCACAGTCTGCTCTGCTCTTTCCACCGCGTCACGCTGCACAGCGCACTGCTGCTGCTGCCTTTAGCCTGTTTGTTCCTTGATGGGTGGTGGTTAGCTCTCTTTGGATATTTACTTCAGTGCTAAACTTCTGTGGTAGAGAACTAACCTTCCCTCTCTGGCTGGTTTAGTCAGTGTTCCTGGCACTTTCCCTAGCATACCTCTTACTTCAGCAAACTGGCACCGTAGGACAAGCTCCTGCCATAGCATATTTACTAGTGAATTGGTACCTTTGCTTACTTTATAAAGTGAACCAATGTCTTCAGGTATTCATCTTGATGGTTAATAATCATATTTTGTTTTATATAGTGTCTTTTCTTCAGAAGCACATGTTATCTTCCATTATAGAGGGGAGGCTAACTGGTTAAATTACTTGAACTAATTTCTTCGAGGAGTGCATGTGAACCAGACACTGTACAGGGTGCTTTTGCATACTCGTATATGATTTTATTTCATCCTTGCAGAAACCCTGTGAAGTAGGTGCTGTTTTACAAGTGAGAAGAAACTATAGTTCAGACAAGCTAAGTCACTTCCACTGCAAGTGAAAAGTAGAGGGAATATTAAAATCGAACCTTCTCTGATCGTAAGGCTCATGTTCTATCTACTATCCCACGTGCCTTCCTCTTGCAAGGCTTATAGTAGCAAACAAAAGAATGCCTTGGACACATGGTGATAAAGTGGGGAAGGGGAAAGCTGGAGCACTTCCATTTCTTTTTCCTGATAACAGCCAGAAAGGAGCAAATGTACTCCTTTCTCTTTCCTCTAAAGATCATGGAATTGTTGACAAATGTTCTGATTTAAGTTTCAACTTGTAACTAAGTTGAACTACGGTAAATTAACTGAGAGCAATCTGAAGGTGTTTTAGTGGCTGTTAAAGGAGGGCCCCTTCATAGACAGCACCCACTGCCAAGCAATTAGAAAACTGTTTGGAAAGAGCTGTGCTTTTCTCTTGGAAAAGCAGTGAGACCGGGGAAAGAGCACCAGCTGGGAAGCTAGGGGTACTGTGTTCTGGCTCTGGTTTCTACCTCTACTTCTAGCAATGTGACCTTAGACTAGTAGGTCACCTCACCTCTCTGGGTTCTTCCAGATGTAAAACATGAAAACTGAACTGGAAGACCCTCCCAGCAACTTCAGTTTCATTCTTTATCTTTAAATAATTTATTTATTCTTTGTAAAGAATCTTTAAAACCAGTGTGAGAATGATAAAAACCTCTCACTACTCAGTGTCCTTGCCAATTACAGTTTTTGATAGGGAATCTAAAGTTAACAGCTCTCAGAGGTTGACTCTTTTAAGGAAAATAGGGGGCCACAGAAGGCCATGTTCTAATCAAATTTGTGAGTGAGATAGTAGTTTATAACTGGTGAACAGTATTGAGGGTCTTGAGTAATAACTATGATTTTTGGCTTTACTCTGTACTTACTGTAAAGTAAACGTATATGAAGTTTTAAAATTTCTCTGGGACACTATGCCTGCAGCTCTTTTCACTGAATCAAGATGACTGTGGTGCCTTGTTTATGCCTACATGCTCCAGCCAGATTGGCTGCCCTTGAGGCATTAAGTAACTAGGGAAGAAGGATAATGACCTCTTTTTCCACTATACGGTCAAGTTTTTCTACAGTAATTCTTAGTGAGCTAAAACTAATAACTAATTACTCATATTTATATGACAAACAAACTTGTGAACAGCTATAATTTAGAGTAAGATAGTTGGAAATACTTTGATAAAATTTGGTCCCTTAATAAATTAAAATTTTTGGCATTTGCTAACTAATCTACCTCTGGATTTCCCTAAATAGAAAATTCAGTTCAAATCTTTTCTTGGAGAGGAGAGCTTCCAGGCCTTTCTTGGGACATCAGACCCCTTTTGGTATCAGTAATGTGCACACACAGATTTTCCCACTTGCCATGAGCACTGGCACATCCCCAGAGAGTGGGTATGGTGTGATGACCGGATTATTTACGTGACACTATGAAGAAGTGATAAACCTAATCCTGTCAAGGGCTGTCTTTATTTTAGAGGAATGATTTTAAAAGGAGTAATCCAAATGAATCTATCATGTTAGAATATATAAGAGTAAACTTTCTGAGTAGGTTTGTTTTCCTGAGGCCTTTAAACTGACAGTCTGCCCATAGCACCGCTCTTCCAGGCTCACAAGATCCACACTTGAAGTTTCATGACCCATCTCTTAGAGGTCTCAAACTCTTGCTTTAAACAATTTTGAATGAAGAGCCATGCACCCCGAAGGACTTTGACCACAGCCCCTGTACCCTGGGCCTCCTGGAACTGCCACATCATCATGTGCAACAGGGCTTTGGAATTTTCTTGCCATGTTTACAATGCTTGCCTGAGTGGCACTTTCAGGACCACTTTTGTACTATGGGCAGCTTCTCAGCTCCGGCCGGTGGCCTCAATACCAGCTTTGATTTCTCTCTAGGCCAGCCTTTTCCCAGCTAAGAGATCCCTAAACTTCAAGGGATCTCCCCACCCCAAGTCTAAACAGTCCAGCCTGTTTTGGTTTTGGTGTGGGGAGGAGAAATTGTAGGAGCTGAGTGGTAAGGAGGTGTCACAGGCTTTGCAGTGAAGGTGTTTGGGGTGAGTGGCTGAGTAGACAAGAGTGGGCACAGGAGAGGAATTGGAGAGAGCCAAAGATGAATGAAGGTGCTCATACACTTGGAAATCATCCTATGACACCAACAGAAATACTGGTATTTTGGTATGTGAAAATAGTATGACACTAGAATACCAAAACCAGTTGTAGTCACTAGTAAATTTCTCTTGCTGAGTTAAGGAAAAGAATGCTTCAGGGAAGAGGTGTGACTTGATCTGAATCTTAAAGGATGGTCACCAGCTACTAGACATTGAGCCCTAAGTACAGATCCAATTCGTTTGGCTAGTAACTATGCCAGGAGTTTTATAAAGTTTTACATAAAGTTTATATGCCATTCTTTGCCAATAGCTCAGTCTTTAATATAGTTGGGGGCTGGGGGTGGGTGGATAGTTCTGTTGTTCTGCAAAGCCATCATCTGCTTTATTCAGCTGCATCTCTTATGTCCCTATTTGTCTTTGTAATAAAACCTTGCAGTAATCACTTGAGCCATTTTTTTGTGTTATTCTTAGTGGGTAACACTTTGATATATTAACACCTCATAACATTTCACTTGGAGTTGTTTTTCTCCTCCATGACTTTAGCATTTAAGAATGCAAAGACACATTAGGATTTTGGATCCTGTTCCTTAGATGCTCCTCCTCACAGAGGTTTATTCACAAATGGCTTTTTTTGCTCATACATTTTCTTTAATGGGCACTAAATTGGTTCATTGTTTGCCACACCTGTTTTCTGAGCTGCTAGTTGGTGCATTTGAAAATATAAAATGCAGAACAACTACTTTTGCTATCTAAAAGGCTTTTCTTCTGCCTGATTCTGTTTTTATACATGTGGATTTCTTGACATTGCATTTTTGAAACAGTTTCTCAGTTCAACTTGTATTTTTTTTAAATTTATTTATTTTATTAATATTATTTTTTTACATTCTAAGATGTTGTTGCAGAGCAGTTGGGTGGGGAAAGAGGAGAAAGAAAGGGGAAGGAAATAGGATGGGAAGCGTAGGAAGGAGGGAGTTCAATTTGTTTTTGGCCAAGACTTTGGAATTAGTATTTCAAATCTTAGTCTCTTAAGTTGCTGTTTAATTGAAACTGTGTTAACAGTAATTAATAGGTTCCTCTTGGTATTGCTGTCTTTGAGAGCTCTAAATCTTTACTGAACATGTTGAATCAGAATTTTGATATTTTATTAGATGGCTTTCTGGAACTCTAAAGCAGTACTTCTTAAAAGTATGGTCAGTAGACCACCTGCATTAGCCTCAGGAACTTGGTTTTTTTTTTTCTTTTTTTTTTTCCTTTTTGTCTTTTTTACTGACTGGTAACGGGATCGCAACCCTCGGTGTCGCGCCCGTACCGGGGACCGGCAACGGGATCGCAACCCTTGGTGTTGCGCCTGCACTGCGCTCAGCCAGTGAGTGGGAACCGGTCTCCACATGGGATCCGAACCCTCGGCGGGAGTGCCACCGCGCTCCCAAGCGGCGCACTCTCCAGTGCGCCACCAGGCCGGCCCAGGAACTTGTTAATAATATAAATTCCTTGAACCCATCCCAGACCTACCAAATCAGAATTTTGGGGACTTAGAAATCTACATTTTCACAAGCTTCATAGGTACTTGAATGCACACTAATCTTTGAGAACTTCGGCCTTGAAGTGGGCTGAGTACTTATTTATTTGGGAAATTTTCCTAATTTTCTGTAGGACATACGTGATTGAGTTTTGGCCTTCCTGCGGTCTATCTCTAATTTGAATTCTGTAAAGAATACTCCTAGGAATACTTTCCCTGGCATTAAGCAAGTACAGAAAAAGTTAGACTGCCGCAATATTCTCAAAGCCCAAGTTACTGTACCCTCTTTTACCTGTTGTGCGTGGCTGTGAAGGTGTACAAGGGCAACAGACCTGGCATGTGATGCTTGGAAATCACCCTCCTGGGTCATAGATCACTACTTAGTACATTAGACATTAGAATATAACTAGTCTAAGCTCTGGAGCCTTATAATAATAGTAATTAACATAATGATACTTTGTACTTCTTGAGTGTCTTTAAACTGAAGGCCTTAAAGTGCCATATTAAACAAAGTATGCAGCACCTTGGCAAGAGAGGTCAGTGTTAAGTTTCTCATTTTATAGATTCAAAAATGAGCTGAATATGAAAGTTTAGCTTAGACACTTCTCTTGGATAATGACACATTCAACCTGGAGAAATGGGAATATTTCAAAGGAAACATTTATGATTTTGAGGGGAACAGGGGAGTAGTAGTGGTGGGATGGTAGCTATTTTGGTATTGCAGGGTATATCCTAAGAGAAAACAGCCATATATTTGGTTACTCTAATTAATGCCTTTAATAACTAGAGGTGTTTGGCTGGAAAACACCATCTTTTTTCTTATTAGCATTTCTGTTTATTAAATCCCATATTCCTTTTGGCTCCTTCATTTGCCCTCTTTTCCCTGGCTGCCTTTATCTATTTTTAACATTTATAGACTCAGAGGACATTCAAATCAACAAGAACAATGAACTTCTAGCTAGAAGGGACCTCAAAGACCAGTCAGGCCCCTTTGTTTTGCAAGATAAGACACTAGAGACTAAAAAGTTTAAATAAAAAATTTGCTCAAAATGCCCCAGAAAGCGTGGGGGTATGGGAGATATGTCAACAATAGAACTATTAACAGAATTCTCATATTTGTGTGCTTTATGTCTTTTCTCAAGCAAGTATGTATCACATTAGTACAATTTAGAGTTAAGGATCAATTGAGGTCTTTCACAGACCCTGTTTTACTTACCGCCATTTTTTCTTCCCATTTTTCCTTCTTTTATATTCTTTTTTAAAAAATTTTTTCAATTTATATTTATTTTTGTGGGGTACTGTGTGTTGTTTCAATACATGCATATACTGCATAAAGAATCACTTAGGGTAGATAGCATAGTTTTGTACCTATTAGCCTATTAGTCCACCCCTTTTCCTTTTTTTTTTTAAACCTGAGTTTTAACCCTATGGTATTTCCTTGCTATTCTTACCTTTTAAATTTTCTACCCTTTGCTTTATCTGTGCTCTACCTATCATCTCCCTTCTCTCTCTTTTGCTTTTATAAACTAATGCTGTTCTAACCTAGATACTCCAGAAAAATAAAATTGAATAAGTTTCTAAAAATCTTGAAGGCCAACATTTAAGAAAAAGCAGACTAAACTAAAGGAGAAAGAAAAAACAAAAGTACTTGGAGACTTAAAGAATATTTGAGTTTTTGTTTTTGTTTTTTTTTAAACCATGTCAACAGCTGTAGAAGTAGCTAGATTATCACAATCTCTAGTCTCCATTTGGTCACCTGCAAGTGTATGTATAACTAGCACTGCTCTTAAAGGTGATTTATGGTGGCTTTTGCCTTAAAAATGAAATGAAGAACACTTCCTAAGATAACAGATTAAAAATTTGAAGAGAAAAGAGTAGGAAATTTATTTATTTATTCAACAAATAACTGATTGATTTAGAGGAGTCATCTCTTATAGAGTACACTGTAGTTTAATGCAAGCAGAAGAGAATTCTGTGAATTATGCAACATTGTTCATCATCTTTATACTAAGATGATTGAGCCATTATGCTGAGATAATAAATGTAAAAGTGCTTGGGAAAAATGGAAAGGGCCATACGAAAGCCTTGTATTAATGATTTCTTATTCAAAACAGCTCATTTCTTTAAATATTTACTGGGAATATAAAAACAAATATTTGTGTACTAAGGGACACGTGCTGGAGATGCTGAGCTATAAGGAGAAAAGTAGAGACAGTGAGAAAAATTGGTGTGTTCATCTTTGCTCTAGGGAAGAAAAGTAGAGGGACAGAAATGCTATACCGGAACCACCAGATGGGGCTGTCAGCCACAGGCAGCTCAGTTGCTGTTCCAGAAGGCTTCCCATTGGATTGTTGGAGGTGGAGGAAGAGTGAAATTAGTTGCTATATATATGGATAATTCATAACATGGAGTTACCTACATTTTAGGCAAAATATTTACCTTTATTCACTAGGTCACTTTACTATTTTAGACGTACTCCCTCTATCTGAGAAGAAAATTGGAGTAATTTGATTCAATTTGTTAATGAAATAATGCTAGTTATTAGTTATGCCTCCTTTTCTAGTGTTTGTAAATTTATTTTTGTGGTGAGTACATTTCTATGTATGTGTACCCAGAGACAGTGTGAGAAATGTTATTTCCTATATTCTCTGCCTGTAATCTGTCTTCCTCATTAATTTCTGCTCCTTCAAGATTCATCTCAAATGTCACCACCTCTCTGAAGCTTTTTTAGTACCGTTCTACAAGACAAACAGTGCCCTTTGCTTTTTTAGTACCGTTCTACAAGACAAACAGTGCCCTTTCTTGTATTCCTACGTCATTAATAGTTATCATATTGGATTAAAATTATTTTTCTACCTATCTGTCTCTGCCACTAGTTGAGAGATTCTTGAGAACATATATTATTTATATATAATGTATATTTCTATACCCACTGCTGACTAAAAAACCTGGTTCTTGTATTCCTACGTCATTAATAGTTATCATATTGGATTAAAATTATTTTTCTACCTATCTATCTCTGCCACTAGTTGAGAGATTCTTGAGAACATATATTATTTATATATAATGTATATTTCTATACCCACTGCTGACTAAAAAACCTGGCAGGTATTAGTCACAGAATAAGCAAGTTACAAATATTTGTGAATTATAGTTTTTCATAGACTATTTAAAGAACACTAAGTTATTAGCAGTGCCTGAGCAGTCTTCCCTAGGATTATAAATAAGCTATCAGAAGTCATCCTACAAAATAATTGATTTTTGAAAACTTTCAAAAGAAGTATTTATCTTAAGAGGGAAAGGATTATTGGATTAATTACAAGGACCATACAAGGCTTATCTTACCTTACTATATAGGTCTACTCTCAATGCAGTAGATATACTGAATTTTAAGACTTATTTGAAATTTCAGTTTTATGACTGATTTTGGAACATACTTTTTATTGTTTGAATTGAAAAAATATACTTTTTTCTTAAAAGAGTTTAGGTAGCCTAGGAACATCTTTGAGTTGTAGGCCAAATTTGATTATTACAAATGGGAAAATATGATTCACTCCACTCAATTCATTTGATAGGAATCTGTTTCTTAGCCAACTTTTCTTTAAAGTGTGTTATGTATTTCTCTTTAGAAAATAAATGTATTGGTATATAATTTTTAGACTTCTGTGAGAATGGAATAGTATAGTCTTTTACTTAAAACTGGGAGACTTTTTTCCTTATAAAAATAATATCCCAATTATTTCCCTGCATATGGAAAATTTTGATCACTCTAATCTTGCCTGGAAAAAGTTTCTCCTGGGCAATTTAGAAAACTAAAGAAAAGTATTTCATCATCTTTAAGGAACATTTATCAAGTGCCTGCTATGGGAAGGCCATATTAACAGTCTCTCAGAAAAAACCTCACTTATCCGATGGTGATATAGGATTCCTATCATCCCTGGAAGAGAGCCTTGATCCCTGGACTCGGAGAAAGGGATTCTGAATAGCTAAAGATCCTATTTTAAAAATACAGTCAGCTGTTTTGTTTTATACTGCCCTGGCAAACTTAGTTGCTTGTTTTTACTCACAGCATACATGAAACAACAAGATTAAAGGCAGGCAGGTTGCTATGGATAGACATGCTTTGATAGCAAAAAAAGACAGCTATGACAAAACCAAAACTGAAATATATTAACTAATATCCCCAGTGACAGCCCCATATCATCAATCAAGTTTGTACTCAAATTCATTAATTTTGTTTTGTTTTGGCTGCTGACTAGGAAGGGGATCCAAACCCCTTGACCTTGGTGTTATGAGCACCCCGCTCTAACCAAGCGAGCTAATCAGCTCAAATTTGTTAATTCTGTTCAGCAAATTATTTAAGGATGTGGGCTGTAGGATCAGGCCTGGATTCAGATTATCTCAGACATACCACCTACTAATGATATAATCATGAGTAATTTATCCAACAGTTCAAAAGGAGCTTTTCTTCTATGTGTCTGAACTACCATGAAAACAGTTAAAAACAAAGTGGAAAGATATCAATCACAAATATAACAAAAGTTAATGTTCTTTCAGTAATTGATCACCAGAATACTTAAAATCCTGATAGGTAAAAGGACAATGAATAATATCATTCAGTTTATAAAAGAAGAAATAAAACAACTAGTGAACATGGAACAATGTTCACCCTCACCTAATGATCCAAATATTCAAAGTAAAAACAACAAAATACTTGTGTCAGGTTTAAATCAGCAAGATAGTAAAATTATGCAGATAAACTCTAAATGAAGAGGCTAGCATGGGGAGAAAACACAGAGATCCAAAGGAAAAACAAAATGACCGATCGTATAACATTCATCATAACAGGAAAGTTTAAAAGTACTGATATATTGGGTCTGAAAATCCTACATTCTGAGGGAATTCATCTACATCAAGGCATTTCAGAAGTTTGTTTTTTAAAGTAAAAATGTAAAGTATATTTATTCATTCGATCAATCAATATTTATTGAGTGCCTATCACATGCCAGGCACTCTGCTGACACTATTTGGGTGGGGTGGGAGGTTATGGAATAAGGATAAAGATGCCCAGCCCTCTAGAAGAATACAGTCTACTGGCAGAGACAAGCACAGAAATAACTATCTGGGACATTGTGACAAATTCTCTAATGGAGGTGTGCACACAAAACCATAGGAGCCCAGTGGAGAGAGGTAGCTCTGTCTGCTAGGGGGTCCAAGAAGGACTCACCGAAAGGGTGGCATCTGAATAGGACCTTGAAGGAAAGATAAAATTTTTCCAGGAGGTGAAGGAGAGCATGGGCATTCCAGGTAGAAGGAACATGTGATCAAGGCATGGAGACAAGACCATGCCTGGCATTTTCAGGGCACTTTGAATGGACCAATGTGGATGTTTAATCATAAGTGATCCTGGCTGCAACTCAATTGCCAGAATTTAGTTAGAATAATCTAGAATTGTTTTACATCCTCAAAGGAACCCAGAAAATGACTGGTTTGGAGCATGTTCTTTTTTGCTGGGCCCTGTGCATAGAGCTTACCTTAGTTTAGGTGATAGTCGATGCCCCTCTGGGTCCCTAAGACACCCATCCAGCTGTGTTAATGTCTTCAGTCACACATTGTGTAGCATTTTCCCCTGTCCACTCCACCACACTATTGGGCTGCAGAGGCAGTAATTTGAGGGAGCCCACACATGGGCACTATGTATAACCACCACCCACACATTCTCATCCTCATGCAGTGCACACAGTCACACAAATACGCTTTTTTGTATTCCTTTCCGTTATTCCTAATAAGAAGTTGAACCCATTAACGGTACTTCCTAGATATTTTGTGGCTTTTTTTTCGCACAAGCACTAGTGTCTAGCACATGCAAATATACCAATTTATTCAGAGAACTGAATGAAGTGAACATGGAAAGGGACATGTAAGTTTTTTTTTTTTTTTAAAGAGTAAGTAGGTGGGACTTAGTAATTAAATAGTGGGTGTGGACAAATAAGCAAAGGATCTGATTTGGTCAGAGGTAGAAAAATTTATTCAGAGAACTGAATGAAGTGAACATGGAAAGGGACATGTAAGTTTTTTTTTTTTTAAAGAGTAAGTAGGTGGGACTTAGTAATTAAATAGTGGGTGTGGACAAATAAGCAACGGATCTGATTTGGTCAGAGGTAGAAAGAGATAGTGGGTGAATAGGAGAGTTTGGAAAGTACAGAAACTTGTGGTCTCTATAAGAGTTGTCAGAATATAGTACATGAAAGATTTCTATTATCCATGCTTTTTTTTAAAGTGTCAACTTTCTGGAGACTACTACAAAGTTAAACTGTGAGGTAAAGTTATCTGTGAATTCATTAATGATTCATTGTGATAGTCCCAAGTTTTCCAACTGTTCAGAGCCAGCTTTCCAACAGATTCCCATTAGAGAAAAACCACGTAACTAAGAAATTGTTTAAACCAGCCAGACATCTTCAGGGAATTACGGGTAGGCAGTTTTCTTTTTAAGTGGCTTATAAAGCATTTGAAGAATGCCGTTGTGGAGCAGAGCACATGCCTAAGCATTGCCCTTTTTAGGGGGGAACACTAGTTGGCACATTCTTATTTTGAGTTGCCTGAACCCCAGGGCTGCTCTGTGGCCCCTATGGTTCCTGGGTAGCTCCAGGGTCTAGGTGCCAGAGGAAGCCAGTGACCCACTTAGGACTGCAGTTTCCAGTCCAAATGACTCCAGAGCTTGGGAGCAGGGATGGGAGCAAGAGTTGGGGTGGGAGTAAGTGGAAAGCACAAATTAGATATAGGCCCTCAAGAAAATTCCAATTTATTTGCCCTGTTTTCTGGTTTGGTCCAACCTCCCAAAGTGTCTCAAAGATCCTTCTTCCTTTTATTCTGCAACTACTTAGAACCCAAATGCTCCTTCCATTTTTCAAGCAAGGGTTAGTCAGAACTCTCTGGCAGACCTGTCCAGGTTCTTACCCTGAGACCCCTCGAGCAGTGGTGAGGCCCTGCATTCATAGTAGAGAAAGGAGTCACATGGGTGGGTGTGTCCTTTTTGGCACTTGTCCCTCTCCAGTTTGCTTTTTTGCGGTCAAAGAGTCTTGCATAGCAGTTACTTAATGCCAGGCCAGCACAGCTGCAGCTAATTTAACCACTCATCTGTTGAGTGAGGTACTATTTCCATTTTGCAATTGGGGTAAACTGAGGGATGAGATCTATAATTATTTGATTTAGAGCCAGAGATGGACTCTGACAGATCCAGGACTAAACATTTGGACTTCCTTTCATTTGCTTTCAAATTTAAACGTAATTCACTAGATTGTACTGTTTCTGTGCCCTCAATTAGTATAAATTTAAATTTTATCTACTGCAACCATCTCTTCAGACCAATTACTAGTTCCTAGAATGAATACCAGTGATTTCAAATGAAGCCTTTTGAATTTATGGGCAAGTGGCTAGGAGTTGTAATTGTTTAAATAGAAATTATTTAGAGAGGCTGGCGGGTTAGCTCAGTTGGTTACAGCGCAGCCTTATAACACCAAGGTCACAGGTTTGGATCCCAGTGCCAAAGGAAAAGAAATTATTTAGAAACTTAAAATGTACTTTGGCTTTTTTCATGCTCCTTCCAGTAGGTGTTTAGACCTAGGTGAAGAATGATCTTTGGGCTCTGAAGCTCATGACTCATACCTGGGCAGTAAAGATAAAGGGCACCTGAAATGTACTCAGTTTTCTGCAGGACACTGGTTAGAAACTAGAACTTGCATAGTAATTAGAGACTCCAAAGTCAGACAGACTGGGTTTGAATCCACCACCAGTACTTAGCTGGGTAATACTGAGCAAGTTCCTTAGCCTCTCTCAGCCTCCACTTTGTCACCTGGAAACTGGGAATGAGGATAGTACCTACTTCATAGTTGTGAGGATTGAGTTAAAACATGTATAACTGAGAATAGTGTCTGTGGCACACCACTGCACAGAGTCAGCAGCCAGTGCTGATAGCTCTTCCCCACTTGGCCGACTCTGTTCCAGGCTTCTTCCTCAGTGCTGTTCCCACATTGCCTCATTTCCTTTTCCCTACCAGCCCGCCAGGTAATCCTCTTCCTTGCACAGTTAGAATAGTGTTAGTTGAACACTTGAATTTTTAAGCATCTTGACTGAATATGACACTGCATTGGTGACATTTTGATAGCTGTCATTGCATGGTTGAGTTCCAGCATCTTTCAGCACATTCAGAAGCATCAACCTTTACTTGTTGGGGCTTCTCCAGCAGCAATTTTAGCCACAAGTGAAGAAAAGCTATACACATTCCCGTAAAATATCATCGAGATTTGTGTCATAGGCCTTTGGTGATAAAGACTTATTTAACAGCTAGATGTCAGCTTTTTTTTTTCTTTCAGATAAATTTAAACTGTGGAGTAACCATTCAATCCATAAATGTAAGAATAAATTGGCCTTTCAGTCACAATTCTATAGAAAATCAAAACTGGTACCAAATATCTTTACTTATAAACATTTTTTAATTGTGGGTGTGTGGACAGATGGAGTGAGGTGCCCCAGTTGTTGAAATTGTCTTTTTTGGCCAGCCTGGTGAGACCCTTGCTCTCCCCAGTTGCCTGCCAGGCCTGCAGCTGCTCTGCTTTCTCCACGACCTTCTTCTGAGTTTGAAGCCGCGTGCCATTGCTTCTTCCAGCCAGCTCAGCAGGTGGACCAAGCTAAGTTTTATAATTAGTTTTCTCAACAGCCCCAACTAGCCACTCTCAAAATAATTCTGTTAAATGTGGCCTCTTTGTTAGGAGTAAGTCAGTAACTGGGAGGCTGTAGAGACCCAGAAAGCTACATGCCTATGGGGGATAAAAGAGCACTTTTCTGAACTTGAGGCAGGTCACAGAAAATGTATATCTGAAGACAATCACATATGACTTAGATGACCAGGGCGCCACAGATATCACGACTTAAACTCCTGTGTGGACCACATGATGCTGGAAACAAAGATCTAGGACAGAAGCATAAGGCAGTCACCCCTGCCTGATATTTAATCAAATGCCATAGGTAGACATTAATACCATGAGAATAATGAAAAAGTGAGGGCCTTACAAATAGAAAAGGTAGGTAAATTGGATGGGAGAGCAAGAGAAGCTGTTAACACAGCCAGAAAGAAAGATAAAGGATGAGGTGAAGTTTGTTCCCATCCCGACACAGGACACTCCTAAGAGTGAGACTTGTGTGGGAAGGGCTGGGCTGGTGGAGCTGGGTCAGAGGCCTCAGAAGTGGGCCCATGTGGCCCCAGGCTCTAAGACAGTGTGATCTAGTGTCATGGGGATGAGAATTGAGGCCATCCACCCCATGGGGGTGTTTCTGTCAGGGTACTGCCCATTGAAAATTGCTAGGTCATTTCCAGCTTCACCTCTAGGCCCTCCACTCAGTTGGGGAGGTAGAAACTAATAGGTAATACTGGAAATTGGAGAAGGATTTTCCCATGGAGATGTCTTCTTAACAGAAACTCCTGGACTCAGTGACTGATTGCAGGGGCACAAGAAAATGACTCCTTCAACTTGTTAGATTCATAGGGGTGGAAAGCAAATGCTAATCCCTCCACAGGTAGTGGAATAAGCAGGTAGTAAAACAGTATTGGTGGAAAACTGTACAAATAGAACAAGGCAGTTCTGCACATAAGCTTGGTGTTTGCTCTTCCTTTCTATGTGGTTTTTTGTGTGTCAAATACAACTGAGAGTTTCCCCTACACCCCCAACTGGAGTTTGTGGAAAACATCCTGGCCACTTTGTGGGCCATCTGAGCAGTGGAAACACAGATATAAACCTCGGGCACATAAGGACACACAAGGCCGCAGAGCCCGTCAAAGGCTCTGTCATGTTCCCAATGAACAGATGTTTATCCCACAACATTTTTTCTTCTTCTTGGGGTTTGTCCAATACATTAAAAAAAAAAAAAAAAATCTGAACTGTTTACACTAATTACTCCCTTTTGCTGCCTTTGCTTGTTTTGTTTTGCTCATCCCACAACATTTTTTCTTCTTCTTGGGGTTTGTCCAATACATTAAAAAAAAAAAAAAAAAATCTGAACTGTTTACACTAATTACTCCCTTTTGCTGCCTTTGCTTGTTTTGTTTTGCTCTTTTTTTTTTTTCCCCATACATTAAGAACTATTTGTGTGAGGACATTCTGCCCAGCTGCTTTCTGGAAGAGGCCCTTCCACAGCGTAAAGCAGGAACCCTTTGTTCTTGGATCTGAGTGGAGTGCAGCTTGCCCTGTCACATGCATGAGGATCTTGGCGCGTCTTCCCAGAAGTTTATAGGCTTTTTAAAATCCATTTCCTTTTTACCCCAGAGATAATCAGCTTTCATAACTTTTCCTAAAGTAAATAACTCCAGATCCCTTTATTGTTTCAGGTTTTCCAGTATTGTTCAGTCAATATTTTATTCAGCAATCATTTATTAAGCACATACTTAAGTTTGGTGAGTGCCATACCAGTGTACTAGGTATTAAAAGAGAAATTAAACCCTTTCTCTTTCATTGGTTTGTTCATGTTTTCACTTATTTTTTCATTTCCTTCATTCAAGAAATATTTTTTTAACTCCTACTGTGCACCAGGTACTGCAGTGATAAGCAAAAACAGACGTGGTCTTTGCCTTCAAGGAATTCCCAGTACAGTGGGGGAGAAAAACATGTAAAGAATGAATTGCAATTCAGGGTGATACATGCTATAATAGTAGGGTGTTCAAGGTTCTTTGAGGAATGGGAAGGGTGTAATTGGCTCTGCCTCAGGCGTCAAAAATAACTTCACAGATTATTTGACACGTGAGAGTATTCTAGACAGAACAGCATATAGAAAGACAAGGAGGTATGAAAAGAGGATGTTTGGAAAATGATAATTGGTTCAGTAGGGTCAGTATCTCGGGTGCAGAAACAGAGGAGATGCAGATGAAGTTGGAAAAGTAAGTTGACAGCCAGGTTGTTACGGTCATTTTACATGCCAGATTTAAAAATGTGGAGTATGCCTTACAGACAATGGGGGGTCAGTGAAGCTTTTTAAGCAGAGAAAATACGTACTCAGTGTTGTGGCCTGAATTGTGTTCACTCAAAATTTGTATGTTGAAGTCCTAACGGCCCCAGTACCTCAGAGGTATTCAGAGGTGTATTTGGAGATATAGGGCCTTTTAAAGAAGTAATTAAGTTGAGTGAGGTCATTAGGGTGGGCCCTAATCCAATATGACTGGTGTCCTTATAAGAAGAGGAAATTAGGGCACAGATACACCGATAAAGAGGGAAGACTGTGAAGACACAGGGAGAAGACAAACATTTATAAGACAGGGAGGCCTCAGGAGAATCCAGCCCTGCCAACAGTTTGATGCCAGATTTCTAGCCTCCAGAGTTGTGAGAATATTATTTTCTGTTGTTTAAGCCACCCAGTCTGTGGTACTTTATTATGGCAGCACTAGCAAACTAATACAATCAGGTTACATTTTATAAAGGTGACTGGGGTATGTGGAGGATGCTGACTTAGACAAAAGAGTAACTTGAGGCAGGAGGAGCAATACAAGGGAGCTGTTGCAAAGGTCTAGGTAATGATACAAGGATTGGGTGAACAAAGACTGTGCAAGTGAGTTATCCTATTAACCAAAATAGTGAAGACCATAAGAAGGACATGTTTGGGGAGGGGGAAAGTGGGTGCCAAATTGTAGATTTAGATTTAGATTAATTCTCTTTGGTTTATGCCTGGATGGCTGATCTACAAGGGTACTTCAAAAATTTGTGGAAAAATATAATTGAAAGATAATACAAATCTTCCCATGAATTTTTTAAGACCCTTTGTATATTGGCTACGTCACATTTTGATGTGTCATCTGGCCTTTGGTTGGGTTCAGCAGCAGGAGATTAGAGGGTGGGAGAAGAGTGAGAAAGGTTTTTCCCCCTGGTTCCCTTCCTGCATTGCGCTGGTGTGGTCATGGTTGCGTTCTCCTACCTGTGGCCTAAGCTCCACTGAGAGGCCCTCTCCTACAGCTGCAGTTCTCTCTGGTTCGTGCCCGGGGATAAATAATGTCTTCCCGCTGTTGCTTGCCCTGGGGTGCTTCTCTATCCCACTTTAGCTTCCCTTAACCCTGTTTACAACTTCACAAAAAATGCCGTCATTAGACCCTTTCGTTTCCCCTTGGAGCATGCCATCTGTTTCTTGCCATGACCCTGATCTGTATGGACATGATGAGTTTGAAGTGCCAACCAGACATCCAGGTGGAGATATCTAAGAGACAGTTGTACATTTAGGATTAGAAACTTGGAAAAAGGTTGAGACTGAATATAGATTTAGTATCACATGTTGGTGGGGGTTGAAACCTTGAGTTGCCGATAATATAATGTGAAAAGAGAAAAAGAGTCTTGGTTGGAATGCTGGAGAAAACAGACTTTTCAGGAATTGACCATTTCTTGCAGCAAATAGAATCTCATTTATGCAGATCTTCATTGTGATTGTGTGAATAATTTCAAAAGAACAATACAGACTGAATATTCACACTAGGCACTTATATATTTGCCTTTGTTTTAAAGAAGGGACTTGATAGCCAAGTGGTAGTGACACATTTTCAGAGAGAATATTTAAGTAGCATAACCAAGAAAAACATTTTTAAGCATCATTAAGGATTTCAGAAATGTGTTTATTTACAAGTAATCCATGTATTTAATGACAGGTTATTTCAAAGCAGTTTGCTAAGTCACTTTGGTAGGCAACACTTTGATGGCTGAAATTTAGTTATTCTATATATTCCAAAGTAGTTAACCTATATTACCTATAAAAAGGAGGGAATAATAGTGTTTAGATGCTAAATGTTTTTCCCACAGTGTCTCATTTAATCTGCATTTCTGCCTCATGAGGTGGGTACCATTAATATCTTCCTCATTACTGATGATGAAACAGAGGTTTAGAGAAGTTGATAATTTTCCCAGTACCATTCAGCTAGTAAATGTCAGAGCCAAATTCTATTTATCCAAATGTGAGAGTTTTCCCTAATACTTAGAAAGACTTTCTTGGATGCCATCCAAGGGCTTTTTGTTACAGAAGAACTCAAGGAGCCCAGTGAAAAGCACTTTCACCTAAAAGGTATTCCTGTGGTCTAGACTTGGAAGATACCTTTAATGAAGGTTCAGCACTCAGTTGAATCATTTTATTATAAAGGGCCAGAATTGCCTGTGTAGGGTGCATAAAATATATTCTTTGGCTAGTATAAAAGTTGTATCCTTTGTACCAAATTAAATAATTCAGCCAGAATCTGATTTTCTAGGAAGATCATTTCTCATAGTCTCTCATGGTGTGATCAGAGTACATTTGGTACTTTTACAAGCTGTGACCTGCTACTTCTGAAAGTCTGTATGTGGCTTGGTGTGATATCATGGGAGTCTGCCTAAGTCTGCTTTGTATGAGCAATGGTCACTCCCGGTGGCTATGAATTTTTTCCTTTCATTTATTCCAAATTTTCCTCCCTTTTGAGGTTTTGAAAGGTGAGAGGCATGAAAAAATGAAATGATTTATGGCCCAATGTCCTTATTATCTTTTTTGTCCAATGCATTGTTGAAAGTTGTCAGTTTATTTATCATTCTCGAGAAGCTTAGTTTAGATCAAATTTCTTTTTTTTTTTTTTTGTCTTTTTTCGTGTCCGGCAACGGATCGCAACCCTCAGTGTCACGCCCGTACCGGACCAGGACTGGCAACGGGATCGCAACCCTCGGTGTTGCTTCCACACCTCGCTCAGCCAGTGAGCGGGAACCGGTCTGTATGTGGGATCCGAACCCTTGGTGGGAGCGCCACTGCACCCCCAAGCAGCGCACTGTAGCAGTGCGCCACCGGGCCGGCCCAAGATCAAATTTCTAATCTCTGAAACTTGTATCTTAAATGGATTTGAAAGACTTGCCTAAAAGTTGAAAGTTTCAAGTCAAACCTGAAAAAGTCAGGAAGATATTACTGTATTCACATTTTTTTCTTTGTGTCCCATCTGGCTACCAATCAATATAGTAACTTCCCCCAAGATCTGGGATAGTGAGTCTCATCTCTGCTCTCTGAATTAGTTAATGCAGCCCAACTAGCAGAAAGACAGCAACATTGGCTTTCTAGGCAAGGGTTCAGTGTTATTACTCAGTTATTCGTTGGTTGGACACCAACAGCCTCTATTTTCCTTCTGTGGTAGGGCTTCTGAGCAACTTGATGAAAGATGTAGCTTTTTCGTGAGCTTTTCGTATCTTACTACTAATGTTGAAGACCTGGCTAACTGTATTTTATTATGGGCTTGTTTAAAACTTTACTACTTTCAAACTCCAGTAAGGATTGTGGGTCAGTTTTTAAAAGAGCTCTTCTGTACCACAAAATGGGAATTTATTTCAAGCTGTGGTAACAGAGTAAGCTTGAAACATGCTACTTTAATTATTGTAGTAGGTGTCTTTGGTTAAAAGGAGTGGGAAATCACTTTTATTTTTAAAAACATTTGTATTTTACTCTAAGTATAGCCAATATTGATGGCATTTTTCTTTGTTTTGCCATTCTGGAAGATAATTTGACAATATGTGTTAAAAACTTTTAAAAGGTACATACATACCTACTGTTTCAAGATTTCGGTATATTAATATAATTCTAACCTGGGTGGGTCTTTAGCTAAAAAGAATTTATTCACCTATCTTTATGCTCTTTATGGCCTCTTCAAAGAAACAATCTAAATATCTATTAATAAGAGGTTAGATAAGTATGTTATGGCCGAGTGGCATAACAGAATCCTGCCAGCCATGTAAAAAAATAAGTAATGGCCTGGGAACATATTTATAATACAGGCCATTCCAAAAGTCTTAGTGCACTTCTTAACCTTAGAAGTGTAAAAGCTTCAAACTTTCAAAAAAAACATTATTTGAACATTTAATTATTTAAATTTCTTTTATATTAATTTTGCTTTATGAATTTTGGATAATAAACTTTAAATTTTTTGTTTCAATTAACATTTGTCAAAGAGACAAGTAAAAAATTAAAATTTAAAATTTATCTTTTTGAAATTTTACAAGTAATGTGTATTTTATAATAATCTTAAACACAAAATTATAAAACAAAAGATAAGTAGGGGTGATAATTTATTAATCCAGGCTTTTTAAACAATATGTACAGCTTGATTCCTATTATGTAAATAATATATACATGCATGCATTAGAAATAAAAAAAGATGGCCATACATCAAAATTAACAGTTGTTTTCTCTGGGGTGCTAGGATTATGAATAGTTTTAATTTTCCTCTTTGCTTTTCTCTATTTTTCAAGTTCTCTACAATGAATATGTACTATTTTCTATTCAGAAAAATTTTATTTAAGTACTTTAAAGAACAGAGCCAATATCTTGATTTACTCTGATAACTAAAATGTCACAATTAGTGTATATAAAAAGCTAGGATATTAACTCCATTCACCAATTGCCATTAAGTAATTAATTTAGCTATTATTGCTGAAAATAAAGAACAATTAAAATATAAGAAATATTCCTCCCTAAAACAGACCTAAAAGCTATGGTCTGTATCTTTATGTTTGGTTGACAGTATCACATTTTTAAAAAGTTATTTTTAGATGTTTATGGACTACAACAGAATCATATAAAGTAAATATCTGTAAAGGGGGATTAGATGGCTTTTTCTTATTAATATTTTATATTTTATCAATTAAACAAAGATTCATGAGGAGAAGCTATTAGGTAAAGAATGTAACTGCAAAAAATTCACTTGTCTTTCTCATTTTTAAAGATTTTTAAAGTAAAGAAAAATCAAATAGGATAAAAGGACATACAGATTTTTTCAAAAATATTTTTAAAGTAAAGAACATGGTATAAAAGCACACAATGCAAAGTATGTTTTCTCCAAGTCTGGACCCCTAGTCCTCCAGTTCCCTTCTACAGAGGCAGCCAGTTACATGTTTGTGTGTCCTGCCACGAATATAAAAGTGTATACGACTGTATCCTTTCTGACACTTGCATGGTAGCATATGTATACACTGTGCTGCAGGCTACTTTTTTTTTTTTTGCTGTCTGGTACAGGGATTGTACCCCAGACCTTGGTGTTATCAGCACCACACTGTAACCAATTGAGCTAACCAGCCAGCTTTTTTTAAAAAAAGCTTAATTTATCTTGCAGATTGTACCATATCAATCCGTGTATATCCTACTGGATGGTTATAACATAATTTATTTAACCAGATTATTATTGAACATATTGGTTTTCTTTCAGTCTTACTACAACTAACAGTGAATGTCTTTATACATACACTGAGGACTACTGTTCTGTCACATCTGAGAGATGGTAGTGGGATTCTTATATTCCAAAAGTACTTGATAGCTTTCAAAACCCTTTCCCATATACGAGGGTACTTCAAAACTTTGTGGCAAGATTTGTATTATCTTTTAATTCTATTTTTCCACGAACTTTTTGAAGTACTCTCCTATTATCTTATTTGACTCATTTGTTTTGAACTGGTCTGCCTACACAGATGGCTAGTTGTTCACTGCTACAGGTGGTCAATCATTGCATGCATTTCCAAAGTTGCTCTGAAGAGAGGATCAATCCCGGAATAGTTGGGGGTGCCTGCTGGCTAGGGAGTGGAGAGGTGAGGCTATTTCTGATTTACTGTCGGATAGGTCTTCCCGTAAAAAAGGAATTTTTTTAGCAATTGGTTTTCTTTCTAATACTACCTGAAGACAGGGTAGAGGAGGAAAATCTCATTGTGTTCTCATTGTTTTTCATGTTTAGTGCCTTATGCCCATTTTTAATTGGACTGTTGTGGTTGAGGTTTTCATTTACCTCTTGCTTGGGACACCTCCCAATTCCATATTAATTAATAAGTTATGTAATTGATACATGGGTTGACTCTGCTAGGTATGTGTAGCACCTAGAATGTTTAGCAATTTTTAAGAGACATGTAATGAAGATTATAGATTGGAACCTTATTTTCTTCCGATTTTAAAATTAATTTCATTTTCTTCTCTTCAGCTAACTTAGAAATGATAGCTACTTAATTTTTGTGTGTGTACAATTTTAAAACAAAGGACTTTCTTAACATGTTTTATGCCATTCAGGGTTTAGTTCAGGGATGTGATTAAAAGGGAATAGAAGCCAGAGAAACTCAGGAAATGTAACCCTGCTAAACATTACTACCTCTTCTGTGTTTTGTTCTGGGGTGTGTATGTGGGTGTGTGTGTGTATGTCTTTATATTATACTTGCCTTAATAGAACTGACCATTCCTTTTTCTCTCGATCTAGTAACATGATCAGATCAGTGCATTTGTTCAGGGCTTTGAAGAAAAACATCTGTAATAATGTACATGATTTTGTGCTCCTTACTTTTAATTGTTTCATATTCATTGTGTTAATTTTTCTCATCGTTAAGGACAAGAACAGAAGTTCTTATAAGAGTTTAGAGGATTCCTTCTGAAGATTTACAGATCAGGGAAGATGCATGTGTGTTTCATGGCCCCCACCCACCCATATTTAGCCCCAACACACCCACCCTGCGTGTATGTTTCCCTGTGCTGCATCTGTGGCTCCTTCAGACAAGAAGAGTGCTGTTCGGGGATTGGGCCAAAAGTCTGGGACTGTGGGACTCTGCCCAAGCATGTCTGTTTTCCCCAGGATATCCTGGAGCTGCCCTTTCTATCAGCTTATACTTCCCTGCAAAGAAAAACCTTGTCTCAGCAAGGTATGGCTGTTCTCAGAGTACTGTGTGTGTGTGTGTGTGTGTGTGTGTTTAATTTGGGTGGACAGGTGTTTCCATTCTCTCTTATTGAATAGAAGAAGAAAATCAAATTAAAAGTATATTAACAGAGTACTCCAAATATGCTTTCTGGGACGTGGCAATTTAAAGCAACTTTTAAAAATCCCTAACTTCGTGTACTAGTTGGTTCGGGCTGCCATAGCAAAATACCATAGACTGAGTGGCTTAAACAACAAAAATGTACTTTTCACAGTTCTGGAGGCTGGGAAGTCCAAGATCAAAGTGCCAGCCTGTTTGGTTTCTGGCAAGGCCTCTCTTCCTGGCTTACAGTTGGCCACCTTTTTGTTGTGTCTTCACATGGTGCAGAGAGAGAGAGTGAGCTCTCTTGCGTCTCTTCTTATAAGGACACTAATTCCATCAGACCAGGGTCTCACCCTCATGATCTCATCTAACCCCACTTACCTCCCAAAGGCTCCATCTCCAAATATCACATTTGAAGTTTGGAGGGAAACAAATGTTCACTTTATGACACCTCCCTTGAGTTAGCCTTGTGGTAGTTGCCCTGGTACAGATTACCATTTACTTTTGACAAGATCCTAACTGAGCAAAAACTGATGATGTATAAATAAGTGACTCTATTTACCTTTTCCCCCTTTGGTACGTACACTCACCGACTCGTCCAAGTCAAACCTTTAGGTCTCACAACACTTCAGTTCAGGGCCAGGTAAACTGATGATGTATAAATAAGTGACTCTATTTACCTTTTCCCCCTTTGGTACGTACACTCACTGACTCGTCCAAGTCAAACCTTTAGGTCTCACAACACTTCAGTTCAGGGCCAGGTCGACTGCCAGATCACCCAGATCCAAATAGCCCTGGGAAGGAGAGAGGAGGGACTTTTTAAAATTAGGTACCTGGGATGTCCTAGGGTTCAGAACACTGGAAGGTGTACTTGTAGTCATTAAAAGCAACTGCAGTGAGCACAGCTCCAGTAATCTGGCTCCCAGGTTGCTGAGCGCAGCAGGGAGCAAGACTTCTGGATCACACTGAGCGTGGCTTTAATGTGCACAGACTGACTTCATGCTGGGACCACAGCATTCCTCATCTTTCCTTGCTATTTTTAGATTTTTAATTCAGCCTAGGTCTAGATGGATTGACGTGATACTGTCCTTTCTGTTTGATTTATCAATGCATCATTTGACAGTGTACTGCCAAGAAATCAGTGACAGCTCTGAATTGCCAATGAAAATTTCTGACAGCTTAAAGCATTCAGTGGTACATGTTGGTACACGACCTTTGGGTTTGCAAGCCTTGGATAAAGTCCAGAAGAAAACCAAAAATGAAGACACGATTGAGAAATAGGATTTATAAAGGTTAAGAGAATTAGGAAGATGAAAAGAAAGATAAAGATTAACCATAAATTCCCTAGATATACAGGTATTCAACTGAAAGACAAACAAAACAAAAATGATTGAGGGACAGGATCCCTTGCTTTACACTAAAATGATACCTTCTAGCCAAATTGTCTACGAGGCATATTTCTCTAGGGAGTTTTAATATTCCCGTTAGTCTTTGTAATAAAATCAGCAATGTGGTTCTCTATGGACTGTGTTCTAAACCTTTGGGAAGGTCATTCATTAAACAAAGAGGATACAGCAGTGAACAGAACAGACAAAAACTCCGGTCCCCTTGGAGATTCCATTCCAGCTCATGGAGGCACTCAATAAACAAGAAATATGGAGAAAAATAAAGCAGGGAGGAGAGTTAGGTAGTGAGGGTGGAGGTGCAGGATAAGGTTGCTATTTTGGATTGGGTGGTCAAGGAAAGTGGCATTTGAGCAGAAGGGAATGCTAGAGTGAGCCATAAGGATTTCTAGGGGAGGGGTGCTCCAAAGAGGAGAATCAGTAAGCACAAAGGCCTTGGGTGGGAGCTTACCAAGAGTGATCAAGGATCCCAGTGTGGCTGGAGTGTTGCTGATTTTATTACGAATACTAACGGGAATATTAAAACTCCCTAGAGAAATATGCCTCGCAGACAGTTTGGCTAGAAGGTATCATTTTAGTGTAAAGCAAGGGATCCTGTCCCTCAATCATTTTTGTTTTGTTTTGTCTTTCAGTTGAATACCTGTATATCTAGGGAATTTATGATTAATCTTTATCTTTCTTTTCATCTTCCTAATTCTCTTAACCTTTATAAATCCTATTGCTCAATCGTGTCTTCATTTTTCGTTTTCTTCTGGATTTTATCCAAGAAAAAGGGGTGGGGAACAGGGGAGAAGATGAGGTAGTAGTAGGGCTGATCATATAGGACCTTATCGGCCACTCTAAGGACATAGACTTTTACTCTGAGGGCTGTGGGAATCACTAGTGTGGCGTAACCGGAGGAGTCATGTGATCTGACTATCGTTTTTAACAAGAGCATGCTGACTGCTCAGAGGATAGATGAGAGGGGCAAGGGTAGAAGCCAGGAGACCCATTAGGAGGCTCCTGAAAGAATCCAGGTGAGAGGTGATGGTAGCTTTGAACAAGGTGATAACAGTAGAAGTGATGATGATTGGCAGGTTTCTAGATACATTGAGGTAGTTGAGGATTTGCTAATAGATTGGATATGGAATGAGAGGGGAATCAGGATGATTCCAGGGTTTTGTTTTGTTGGTTTTTATCCACTCTGCTAGAAGAATGGAGTTGCCCTTTACTGAAATCAAAAAGACTATGGGAAAAGCATGTTTGGGCAGCGGGGGGTGGGGGTGGGGGTAAGATCAGGTGTTAGATTTTTAACTCATTAAGGTTGAGATGTCAGATCTCCAAGTGGATATGTAAATTAGGCAATTGGATATCTGAATCTGGAGCTCAGGGGAGAGGTCTGGCCTGGCAATACATATTTGTGAGTTGTTGGTAAATAGGTGGCATTTAAAGTCATGAAACCAGATGAGCTCATGTAGCAAGCAAGTGTAAATAGTAAGAAAAGACAGTCTAAGCCTCGGGGCTCTGACATTAACCAGGCCAGGGCAAAGGTGAATGTCTAAATTAGGGGTCAGCAAATTTTTTCTGTTAAAGGCCATATAGTAAATCATTTATGCTATGTGTACCAGCTATTCAATTCTTCCAGTGCAATGCAAAAGCAAACATAGACAGCATATAAATTAATGAATATGGCTGTGTCTAAAAAAACTTTACAAAAACAGGCAGCTGGCTGGATTTGGCCCATAAGCCATAATTTGTCAACCCTTGGTACATCCCAACACTTGTCTTCATGCCAGAACTTTTCCTGCTTCTTTCTTCTTAGGCTGTAGGACTTTCTTTCCTTCCAAGAGTCCCTTTTGTTTAGATAGAAATAGTATGGAACAGAGCCAGGCTATAATGTTATACTTTACTGGCAAGTTGGTCTGGCCTGATCCAGCCAGAAAAGTTCTAAATGTCAAGATTTTACTTTAAGTTCTTAGGCTTATGATTTTTTAAAATTCATTTGCATGAGAGTTACACAAAAATTATTGCAGATGTAAAAATGTATAATCAACAGAGGTTACAGAAAAAGAGGCACATTTGCAGCAGGAGAGATTTAGATTGCATATAAGCAATAATTTTTTTTTTTTTGACTGGTAAGGGGATCGCAACCCTCGGCATGGTGTGATCTGCACCATGCTCAGCCAGTGAGCGCACCAGCCATCCCTGTATAGGATCCGAACCCGCAGCCTCGGCACTGCCAGCGCCGCACTCTCCCAAGTGAGCCACAGGGCAGGCCCTAAGTAATAATTTTTTGATGGTAAAGATTGTTATTTAATTTACCCCAGATAGTTCATGGGATAACTATCTTAAAAGATGTTAGTTTTCTTTTGATTTTGTTTTTAAAGTTTATATATACAGTTTGGGGTAACATGTGCATTTTTTAGTATTAGCACAAAGACATAAATATATGGCACTGAGTTTCTTTTTGACCATTAATTGTAATTAACTGTTGGCAAGTCTTTTCTCATTGGTTGTTTTAGGGGGCGGGGTGAGCAGTGTACTTCCAAAGACTAATCACTGATATATAGAGGATTCTTATAACTGTCTAAAGAACTTTGAGTAATGGTTACAGATGTTGAGTAGTAAAGGTTTGCCTAAGGCAAAAAATCAGGATTTCTGTCCTTCAAAAAAAGAGTCTATTTATGCAGCCTTGTCTTGTGTCATTTTTGAGAAATTAGTCCTTGAAGATGACTCTAACATGACTGACTTTATCACTATGAATTGCTTGTCTAGGTAATAAATGTATATCAATTGATAGTCAGTATCTAGATATACTGATGCCAGTAATAAAGTTCTCAATGACTGAAAAGACCAGTTGTATTGATCTCTGCTTCTACTTGTGGCCTCATTATTTTAGCACCTCAAAAGATTCAGTACGACTTGGAAACTTAAACCCTATTCTGAACTTTTGGAGAAACAACCATTGTAAACCTGCTTTGGGTTGCATAGCAACCTCTCTGTCTCTTCTATTCAGCTGTTTTTCTTTTTTTACCCACAGCTATATGTTTTCTGGAAAAAGCTTAGTGTGAGTACCCCCAGATGTTATCTCAGGCTCTAGGAGATTGTTCCCCAGGAATCTCTGTCTCTTTTGGGGGAGGATGGGACGTGTAGTGATGTGTAAGAGCTAATGAACTCCCACTCAGGGACAGAAGTTCTCCTTCTGTGAGAGGATATTACAGGGTCTGCATGGAAACATTTTCAGGACATCAGGAAGAGCTGGGTGATTATGTTATATTTTAGTAGGGCTGCTCTCCTGTGGATCTCAAAGTTCCTGTAAAACAGATCACACACAGAATCATAGCTTCACATAGTACTATTGATGAAACGTTGCTAGAGTACCCCCCCCCCATATAGTTAGGAAACTGGAAAACAAACATCCTCCCCATGTTCAGAATCACACAGCCTAGTAAATGGTGGTGGTAGAACTACAATTATGGAGGGTCAGGGCCAGAAAGGATGTGGAGCATCTGTATGTAGTTCAGGGTTCCCAGCCTTTGAACAGAGGACCAAGTTAGGGAGGGGGAATATGCTATGCAAAGACTCCGCAAATTCATGTGTACACCAACTGTTGTTTGTAGACTAAATAAATAATGTCAACATCTGTATACCATTACTTTAAAAATGAATGTTAACTCTACTGTGATTAATAAATTGGAATTTTATTTTCACCTGTCTTTGCATCCAAAGTATATTTTTGTCGTTATATTTTATCATTGCACAGATTCTTATAAAGTATAACTGTTGTCATTTGATTAGTCTGAGAGAGGTTTTGATGTGTTAAAATGTCCCTCATGACTGAAAAGATTGGGAAGCAGAAATCTAGTCCAACCCTCCCACTTTACAGGCTAGGAGACTAAAATCTAGAGGGATTAGCCTTACTGCCTTTGGGTTGTGAAGATTGTCAGTAATAAAACTAGATGCTGAATATTTTGGATCCAAAAGTGACTGTTCTTTTTTTTTTAAGTATATCATATTAATGTTTCCCATTAATCCAAAACATCACTATGAATTAGGAAAATTAACAAAATGTACTTTCTTCACTCAATATAAATGAAGGTTATATAATAACAAGGCATGAAGTAAGTACACAATAGCTGCACAATGTGACAAATAATGGTGCCTAAAGTTTACTTTACAAAAGACCGAATGTTCCTCCAGCCCAGCAGCCACCTTATCGTGGAGCCAATCACCAATGCAGACAGACGGCGTCTAAACAGGCTTGACAGGTGTTTGCTCCGTTATAATACTTACGCAGAGTTTGCAGACACACTGTCAAACCAGCCACACAGCATTTCATGTTACTTTTGGATGGAAGATACACAGAAATAAAGTACAGTGATGTGTTTGTGAGAGCTGGGGGCAGACACCAACATCTGTCAACCACATGCTGGTGATGTACAAAATGCATCTCCTGTTTATGTTTGTGTGTGTTTTTCCTTTTCATAGTTTTTTTTGTTTTGTTTTAAGAAAGGATTATTTCTGTTGGGAAGACCTAATATCAGGGAGTTACAAAATGCATCTCCTGTTTATGTTTGTGTGTGTTTTTCCTTTTCATAGTTTTTTTTGTTTCGTTTTAAGAAAGGATTATTTCTGTTGGGAAGACCTAATATCAGGGAGGTATGATGTAGTTATTTGCTCACAGAGACACACACGTAACTCCTTCGTGCTCTTTTTCACAAAGAACTCACTCCTAGGCTGTTGAGCGTTATAAGTTTGCATTTGGGCATAGGAAATAAGTATGCATTTGCTCAGTTGGATCAGTAACACCTTTACTATTGCTAGCCTTCTTTTGTAAATGAAATAATCTCTGGCTTACTATGAAAACTTTAACCAAAGATCCAGGGCCATGTGGCATCAGGAACTAGGATTGCCTTCTATTATTCAATTTTCCAGGTGTGTGTCTGTGTTTGTCTGTCTCTCTCCCTGTTTTCCCCAAGTAGTTTTAAAACTCATGAAATAATTGGTGTGTAATGCCTTATACATAGGAATCATTGGATGAAGTACACACACTACTTTGTGAGATGGCTTTAATTAAGTCACTTATTTTTTTAAAACTTTATCTTGATAATTTTCTGTCTTGATAATTGATAATTTTCTGATATTGATAATTTTCTGTCTTGGTTCATAAGGAAATAGAAAAGATTTATGCCTTTACTGTCCTGAAACTTTTGTGCTACTTTCTCATGTTTATTGAGGCTGAAAAGAATAAATAATGCTATTTAACTATGGGTGACTGTAATCCATTTATGCTGAGAAATAAGTCTTTGAAGAGGTTAAAAATAACATAAAGGCAGGTGTATAAGATGCTTGTCAGCTAAAAAGACCCACCCAGTTTAGAGTAGCATTAATACATTAAAACCTCTTTTCTTATCAGAGCATATTTATATCAGAACAAAACTCCAGAGATAAATTCATCTGCCTGCAGACAGAGCCATACACCTGAACTCCAGATGGGTGTTTGTGTTTGGTCTGTTTCTAGGTGGAATGATCTCATGTTCTCCCTTACCGCAGAATTGTGCAACACCGATACACACCTGTGTTTTGATCTTTAAAATCTGTCGTGGTAACATATCAAGCAATTTTAAATAGTTTCATGGATGATCCAGAATGCACGTCTGCCAGAAACATTGTTGGGCATGGCTTTGGAGCTGTCTTGGATTCTTGTGATACCAAACTTTAGTCATATTGAAGATATATGAGGTCTCGGGTTCCAGTCTTTTCTGTGAGACTTTTGTTGAAATGCATTATTGTTGTACAAGTAGTCCCCTGGGCAGGGGTCAGTGCATAAATTCTTCCCAGTTATATCAAAGGAGAGTGGGACAAACTATTTAGAAAGTAAACAAATTATCTGGATCACCACATTTCTTCTCTGTCACAAATATTTGACGTATTGCTTTTTTGCCCTCTTAAATACACCTTTTTCATGCAAGTTATTTTAAAATGTGACAGTTTCAAGTGCCTGCTAAAAGAGTTGGTCTTACGTGTAATATCACTGCTGTCTTTCTTTAAAAGCTGGTGAATACCCAACTTGTAAAGTATCAAGGTAGGATTTGTGTGGGAAAGAGTAAAGAAGAATGAAAGAGAGTTGAAGACACGGCTTCATTATTTTAAAAGATAGTGACTCATGAATGCAGATTAAAGCATTTCTGTCTTGCTTGAAAATCCATGGTTAATTCTTGTTAGCTTACCACCATATTTTTAAGGTGAAATTTTATGTTGTAAGTTTTTTCTAATGTATTTATTTTGTCTTAACTTTTTTATGGGAAATTTCAAAAATATATAAAAGCAGAATAGCATAATGAACTTCAGGTACCCATCACCCCACTTCTTTTATTTGTACCCTGCTCACTTCCCAGTCCCATCCACTGGATTATTTTGAAGCAAGTATATGTCGTACAAAGTTTTGTCTTTATGGAAACATTTTAGAGGATATTGCTGTCATGCGTACAGGGAGCAAAAGGGAGATGAGAAGTACATCCTAAAGAAGAAAATGAAGAAGAAAGAGAAGCAAGGCCAGGTAAATTGAAACAATAGTGAGGAGAGGTGGTAGCCTATTCCCATTATTCTGTACTATTTATCATAACATCATGGATCACAAGGAATTCAGCATTTTTAATAGTGGGGAAATAGGTTTTTGACTGTGCGTGTCACCAGCAGCTGTGGTATATGAGCCTTGATCACTGTTTTCTGTCAAGGGTACTCACCAGTCTCTCATGAGCACCTCTGCAACTCAGCCTGAATCTTGCCATGAAAGTGGCAGGAGGGAAGGTAGAGAGTGGCCACTAGACTGAGCATCTTGAGGGCAGGAGCCGTGTCTGTCTTGGGTAGCACTACAGCAGCTTGCCCAGTGCCTGGCACCTATTTGTCAAACGAGCAAGTTCTTCCATCTGTAGAACTCTCACTTGAGTAAGTGAGGAGAAGTTATAAAGCCCTTTTCACATGCAATTCCTCACCAGAATGCTTTAAAGACAAAGCAGAGTCACAGGAACAGTTCGTGGGATTCTTTGTGCTTTGAGTCTTTTAGTCTAAAATTTATCTCTCAGTCTGTTTATCTATCTGGAGTCAAAAAAAACAGTCTTGTCAATGGTCTCTGGCTTTTACCAACAGAATTGAAGCACACTCACACACAATAGAGTCATTACCATTCTTCTTTAACAGAACCTTCAAAATTATTATTATTATTATTATTATTGTGACCAGTAAGGGGATCGCAACCCTTGGCTTGGTGTCGCCCACACCGTACTCAGCCAGTGAGCGCACCGGCCATCCCTATGTAGGATCTGAACCCGCGGCCTCGGCGCCCCCAGCACCACTGCACTCCCAGCGCCGCACTCTCCTGAGTGAACCACGGGACCAGCCGCAAAATTATTTTTTAAAGGTACTTCTACTAGTTTTACGATTTAAAAGGACTCTCCTTTTTTGGGGGGAAGGGCGGGACCCAGGCAGTAGATATGTATATATTATCTGGAGTTGAACCTGAGAGTTGCTTGGTATCAGAAATAAAATGTTAATCTGCCATCAATTGTTCATGTCATTGGGTCCATAAATATCAGCAAATTCTATAATGAAGCATGGCTGATTTTAAACTAATATTTCTTAATTAACTGTGCTATAATGACAGCTGTTTACTTTTCCCTTTTATACCTATCTATTACTAATTAATCCCATTTTCATTTTTAAGGAATACTGGATAGGATATGGCTAGCACTCTCTAGAGTGAGTTTGAGTTAAGCAGCTATCCATCAAATACAGTGTTACATACGGCTGTCACAGTTAGTAGCTTTCACCGTCTCTGTTATCTACAGCTTGTAATGTGGACTGAGATGGTTGACATGGAGAAACTCAGAAAGTTTGAGGCTTGAATAAGATGATGATGTAAATTGAAAACATAGACTAGATCCTGAGTGTTTTATTTTCAAGTTTGAAATTTTAATCTCTGGACTAGGCAGACCCTGAGATGTGCATGAGTGTGAGAGCCCTGCCACAAGGCCCGCCTCGTAGATTTGCTCCTGATGTCTCCCATGCTATCATTTCTGGGCATATGTCACTTTCTCCATTCTATCTACACATTCATCTATGTGACAATGGCATAACATTCCAACCTTCTAACTGGCTCACCACTTAAAATACTCTGTTGACAACTTCCTTAAATTGTCTTGTATTCTCTGTGGTAAATAAGCTTGAAAGTGATTTATTATGGAGAAAAAAAAGCACCTACATTTCAAGGCTTGATAACAAGCTGGTTACATTTTAAAACTATACTTAGAAGTGGATAGGGCCAGAATTCAATAATGGACCTGAAATCACAGAAAACAATTTTTAGATATCGAATCATGGAATTTGGCCTATGTCTTATAAACAACTGTCTGTATCTTATAAACAGACTCAATCAGATACTGATAGCTATTTGTCAGAATTGTACGTGCCAGAATCTGAAATGGAAAGTGGACAGAAGCCTTCCAGCAACAGGTCCAGAGGCCCTTTGGGTATACATAGGGGGATGGTCTCTTCAGTGTTTTACTGCCTTGTGAGCTTCCTGAGGACAAGGAAGCAAATCCACAGTTTCTTGAAACCCCTTACTCCCTAGGCTACAGTTGAACACAATAAACGCATATTTGATATTTATTTTTTACCTGCTTAATTGTAAGTTTCTATTGAAGACAGATATTAGAGTTTCAGACAAAGTTTTATTCACCTAACTTTGAGTCCCTTCATTAAAAAAGAATTTCTCCCCTGTTTGCCTATCAATATTCCAAACATTATGGATATACAAATAAGTATAAATTATAGTTTTACTCCAAAGGATCTTGCAATTTATTTGAGTAGATAAGACATGTATAAGAAACAATTAAAGAAAACAGCCACATATATAACAACGTGTTAAGGTTTGTGATGCAATTAGAGTAAACGGTACTGATTAAGTTCTACAGGCAGTGAGAGCAAAAGGGAAGACATCTGGTTGGGTCAGAATGTTCAGATCCTGCCTGGCACATTGTAGTTGCACAGAAAATGCTTGTTGAACAGAAACAGGAGATTACAGGTAGGTAGAAGAGAAGTACAAGCTTACATCCTTCCTTTGAATAAAGGATTTTTTGTTGCTGTTAAATTAAATTAGATACCATTTATAATAGCAGCAAAAATATGAATACTCAGGAATAAATTTGACAAATGATATACAAAACCTATATGCTAAAAACTGTAAAAGAGAAGCTAAAGAAGACATAAATAAGTGGAGAAATATATTGTCCATGGACTAGAAAGCTCAATATTGAGATATCAGTTCTTCCCAAATTAATTATTGATCTATAGATTCAAGTAGTCAAAAATCTCAGCAGCCTTTTTTGTAGAAATTGACAAGCTGATTCCAAAATGTACATGTAAATGTCAAGGACTAATAATAGCCAAAGCAATTTTTACAAAAACAAGCAGATTTGGAGGAAGGACTTACACTATCTGATTTAAAGATTTACTATAAAGCTACAATAATTAAAACAGTGTGGTATTGGCATAAAAAGAGAAAAATAGGTAAATGAAACAGAATAGTAAATCCAGAAATAGATCCACACATATATGGACAATTAATTTTTGACACAAGTGCCAAGGTAATTCAATAGAGAAAGGGTAATCATTTCAACAAGTGATGCTGGAACAACTGGATAGCCATAACCAAAAAGTTAATTCTCAATCCTTTCCCCATGCCACATACAAGATTAACTCAAAATGGAGTTATAGACCTAAACATAAGAGCTAAAATTATAGAACATTGTTTTAGTTCGTTCATGCTGTTATAACAAAATGCCACAGGCTGTGTAGCTTATAAACATCGGAAATTTATTTTTCAATGTTCTGGGGGCTGTAAACTCCAAGATCAAGGCATTGGCAGTTGGGCTGTTGGGCAGTTGGCTTCCTTCATAGACCAGCATCTTCTCACTGTAACCTCACGTGGCATAAGGGGCTAGCTAGTTCTCTGTGGTCTCTCTTAAAAGGGCACTAATCCCAGTAGGGCAGAGCCCTCATGATCTAATCACTTCCCAGAGGCCCCACTTCCTAATACTATCAAGATTTCAACATATGAATTTTGGGGGGACACAAACATTCAGGCGCTAACAAACATCTGGAAGAAAACATAGGGAAATAATCTTAGTGACTTTGGGCTTAGCAAAGATTTCTTAAGTATGAAACACAAAAGAACATGAAATATAAAAGAAAAATCAATAAACTGAACATCAAAATAAAAATGTTTGCTCTTCAAAGGCACTGTTTCAAAAACAAAACAGCAACCAATAGACAGACAAAAATTGCAAAACATATATATATGTATCTGACAAAGAACTTTCATTCAGAGTATACAAATAATTGTTACAACTTATGAATAAGAAAATAAACAGCTCAATATAATCTAGGCAAAAGATTTGAACAGATACACAGTTGTTACAGAAATGCAAATTAAAACGGCATGAGATAATACTATACACCCGGTAGCTAAAATTAGAAAGACTGACCAAAACAAGTGTTGACAAAGATATAGAAGACCTAGAACTATCATAGGAATGTAAAGTGGTACATCTATTTTGAAAACAGTTCAGCAGCTTCTTACAAAGTTCAACATATATCTGCCATATGACCTAGCCATTCTACTCTAAAGTACTCAGTCAAGAGATGTGAAAGCATATACACACACACAAACTTTCAGGTGAACTTTCACAACAGGTTTATTTATGATAGCCAAAGGCTGAAACAACCCTGATGTCCATCAACAGGGAATGGATAAACAAATGGTGGTGTATCCATAGACTGGAATACTACTCAGCAATAAAAATGAATGTATTATTGATACGCACAACAAAATGTATGAATTTCAAAATAATTATGCTGAGTGAAAGAAACAAGACAAGGAATAGTACATGCCACATGATTCCATTTATATGAAATTCTAGAGAATGCAAATTAATCAATAATGACAGCAGATCAGTGGTTGCCTGGGGACAGGAGTGGTGGAATTGTGGGAGGGAGAGATTACAAAAAATAAAACAAAACCTTTGGAGGTGCTAGATATGTTCATTATCCTGATTGTGATAATGGTTTCTTGGGGGTATATGTATGTCAGAGGTCATTTAAATTGTCTATTTTGAAAATGTATGGTTTACTATACATCAGTTATTCCTCAAAGCTATGAAGAAAAAAAAGAATTGATTGCCTAAACGGTCATTTTCATTTGCATGATGACAGAAATAAAATTGCTGTTTCCAACATGAGCTCAATGTCCTGCTGATGTTGTTAGGAAATTGATTGTACATTAAACCAGGTAGAAAAGCTAAAGCAGTCTTAATTTGTGGGTCTTTATTAATTTGACTGGGTTTATAGCTCTTGTTTTTAGCTTCAGTTTGCATTTATTTCAAGAAAATTGCTCTTGAGCAATAGATCTGTTTATGGTACCTATGGAGAATAAATTGGGCACATTATAAAATTATATTTTGATCAGATCTTAGTTTGTTCAAGATAGAGGCTAATATTTCTGCACTCTTGAGCCTCTGTTCCTCAGCTGGTAGGCAAGGTGCTGGATTTACACACTGTGTTAGGTGGGTCCAACTCAACCCTCACTGAAGGGTCTGAAGGCGTGGTCTGGGGCTCTGGCTCTGCCATTTAATAAACATGTGACCTTGGCAAGTCACGTGTCACTGAGCCTTAGTTTCCTCATGTGTAAAGTAAGAATAATAATATGCTACCTATATTGTCTGCCTTCCAGAAGTGATACAGGAGTCACATAATCACTCTTTAAAAGCTGTACAGTGGCGTAAAAACACAAGGGATTGTGGCTATTTCTGTTACCCTGCTCGAGATTGCAGAGTCTGCTTATCCATTGCTCAAGAAAACCAAAGGGAAATCTTTGCAATTTACAAGAAGTCTGTGTCATGATATAACTTTTGTGCAGAAAAAGATGATGTTACTAAAATTTACGACACTGTTGCTATGAACACACCACCCTGCTCCTTCAAAAGCAGTTTTCTCTCTCTTCCCTCTTTTCTCTTCCCTCTGCTTCCTCATTTTGCTTCATTCATTTAGTCAACAGATATTTGCTAAGCACCTGCCAGGTGTCAGGTCCTGTAGGCAATAGAAATAAAACAAGGAAGAAGACAGATGAGTCACTGCCTGTGAGAAGCTGACATTCCATTGGGAGGCTGTGGTGCGGTTTGACAAGTGCTATGAGAGGAAATAGATGGGGATCTCTGGAGCTCCTAGGAGGACCTCTAACCCCAATTTGGGGAGTCAGAGGAAGGAGATCTGAGGATAAGTAAGGGTTAGCCATGGGAAAGAGTGTTCCAGTCAAAGGGGGCAGCATGGTCAAAAGGCATGGAGGAGAGCTCAGTGTGGCTGGAGATGAGAGTGGGAATGCAGCGAGGCGAGAGAAGAGTGGGCAGGTTTGCTAGGGACAGATCCATTGGGGCCTCATAAGCCCTGGTAAGAGCAGCAGAGAGCCATGTGGGGTTCAAGCAGGAAATGGACATGATCAGCTTGTCAGTCCACTGCCTCTGCAGCGAGACTTCCTGCTGGGCAGCTCCTGAAGTTCCTTATGAAACCCTGTTAGTGATCCTCAAGATTAAGAAGCTTGCTGACATCTTTCTATGTGAGATTGTCTTGGACAGAACTTAGCTGTGGTGAACAAACTGACTTTGTTTACATTATTTTCTGCCAAGAAAACAGAAACCTCTCTAAATAAACAGTGACTATTACTTATACTGGTTAGTGAAATCATCATTTTTGGTGTTTCCTTTACAATTTGTTGTATGGTTGCAACATTGGAGAACACAGCAAAGGAAGTCCAAAAGTGTGTTCTAATCATGGACATCATCACTCATGGTTAGTTCTCTCAATCTCTACATGAGGATGGACTTTTTAAGGAGAAGGGAAGAAGTAGTACCCGAAAATGGGAATGAACAATAAGCAGGGCAGTTATCTTGCTTCCATCCATGGGAAAGAAAATGTGGGAGAGAGAGGACTTCAAGAGAAGGAGTGTCCTCAGGGAAAAGCCAAGTTTCAGTTAAACCAGGAATATGAAGGAAGTGTTCAGAGAAGTTAAGAATAGAGGGAATATTGTTGATATAGTAGGGCTTTTATTTTTGTGGTGTTACTGAGTCAAAACAAATGTACTTCATTTTTTTTTTCTTTTTTTTTTTTGTCTTTTTCCGTGTCCGGCAACGGATCGCAACCCTCAGTGTCGCGCCCGTACCGGACTGGGACCGGCAACGGGATCGCAACCCTCAGTGCTGCGCCCGCAACTCGCTCAGCCAGTGAGCGGGAACCGGTCTGTATGTGGGATCCGAACCCTTGGCGGGAGCGCCACCATGCCCCCAAGCGGCGCACTGTAGCAGTGCGCCACTGGGCCGGCCCCAACATTGACATTTTAAATGAGAATCCTATACCAGAGATTCTTCTAATAATAATTGTGCTCTAGCAGAGAAGACCAGAAAGTTTTGAATACAGGGAAACACTCTGAGGTCAAATGTACCGAGATTTATTTTTTTGACAGTAGGATAATTAATTTGTTTCCCTTTTCCCAAATGCTACATTGGCATTAAAAAACAAAACAAAACAAAACAAAAAACGTGGGGAAGGTGTGCTAATTTTCACAGGCCACAAGAATAGTTACTGTTAAGAATGTGTCCGCAGTTTCTGCTTGTTTGTGTTTGTATTGGTCTTTCCTTTATCTTTCTATTTCACAGCTTTATAAGTTTTTTGGACAGGCTCTCTGATTATACTTTTCCAATTTCTTGGTCTCTTATAGATAATAATAACATAAAAGCTTTACAGAATTTTTCCTGGGTGTGAGGATAGCTTATTGTTTATTTGTTTTTATATTCAGATTTCTGTCTGGGAAAAATTCTTGTGACATGAGAATTCTAAGGGGCAAAGGGTGTGAGCCCTGTGAAACAAACTTGTGGATTCATACTTTAGCAACTAAGAGAGCTACCTTTTTGATGGGGGGAACAGTCTATCAAGAGGGCCAAGGTCTTCAGGTCCACCAGCGAATCATTGTTGGACAAAATATTGGTGTCTGTTTTGATATGCGCATATGTGTGTATGTGCATATGTATATGTATATATATATACACACACACAGATATATGCTACAGTTAATACATGAACAGCCTATCTGTATAAAAGTGGCTGCCATTGGACAGTAGGTATGTTTGACACAGGTGGTCAGTCAACTTACCAGCAGAAATGAGAGTGCCAAGTAAACAGTACAATTTTCCCATAAACTAGTGAAAATTTAAGTCTGGCTAATACAGGAATAGCTTTGGGCAAGTCGAATGCACACGTAAAATATTAGTTCAAACAAACAAAACATAGCATCCCATATAGTATCTCAGAGACTGCTGGCCTTCCAGCTGTGAGTTGCTGTACTTTATAAGCCAGCATCATTTTTGTCTTTTTTCGTGACTGGTAACGGGATCGCAACCTTCGGTGTCGCGCCCGCACCGCACTCAACCAGTGAGCGGACTGGTCTGTATATGGGATCCGAACCCTCGGCGGTAGCGCCGCCGTGCTCCCAAGTGCTGCACTCTACCGAGTGCGCCACTGGGCTGGCCCAGAGCATTTTGTGTTTCTCACAACAGTGCATAATAAATCCAAAATTAAGACTTTTTCACAAAAAAGATTGTGTTTAGGTTAAGCGTGGCATGTGGAACCAGAGACTCTGGTTAACATGCCCACCTTCCATTAACATGACGTGTCCATGAATTTGTCACTGATTTTTTTTTCCACCTCAGTTGCTTCATCTCTGAATTGGCACACCCATTTACCAATGAAAATGTAAGCTCCAGGAGTACAGGAGACTATTTTATACTTATGAGAAACAATACTAGGTATAGAGTGGAAACATTCTTTTGAATCACACTGACTCTTGGTTCAAAGCATAGTTTCAGTGTTTGCTGATATGTGTCCTTGACCAATTTATTTAGTCTCTCTGACCTTATAAAGGTTATCTGTAAATATGCAGCTAATAATACTTAACTTACTAAGGCGATAGAAGTAAAAGAAATAGTGTTTGTGAAATCACAAGACAGAGGACTTTGTGCTTTGCAAATGCTTAGAAATGTTAGCTTCTCTCCATTTTACAAGTACCAAAAACACTTGCTAAAAAATGGGCATTGGTTTATAAGATTTTCTCTTCACAGTTAACTGAATGTCCTACCCTTAAACCTAGATGAAAGATCGAAATGGGGTTAAATGTATTATGTAGATAAATGGCTGTTTTTGTTAGAAGGAATCAAGGAATTATGTCTATTATAGCCATAGTTGAGAGCACTAGTAACCAAGCCCCATTCCATGTCAGAATCATTTGGAAACTTTCTGAAAAGTACATGTTCCAACTTCTGTTTCTCCCTGTATGTAAGATTAAGTACTTGAACAACCCTCTGACTAAAAATCCTGGAAACAAAATAGTCAAAAGACCAAATAAAAACTGAAAGAAGGTATCATGACCTCAGAGGCCAGAAATAATGTTTAAGCAGGAATCCAGAAGAGTGGGTTAGCACAAAAGATAGCTTTCAGAAACCCAGAGACATCTATCTGGCCATGATGTCCTTGAACTTAAGTTCTGATAACTTATTGGGTATAGGAGAGAGAAGACAAATCTAATGTTTTGCCCAAGGTAAGGGAACCCAGTAAAGAGACTCTATATAAAATTGGAACCCCAAATTGCAATATCCTCCATGTAAGGATAATTAGAGAGGAATCTGTACTATAGAAGGGCACAGCAAGAAAATATACTTACCTTGGTCTTGGTTTGGAGTAGAAGAAAGAAAAAGCTCTCCCTAGAGAATTCACAACCACAAAGCAGCTTTAAAGTAAGTTTGCAGCCTACATTTACACTGAGTGGTCTGAAAGCCTTCAGCCAGAGTTTTGGATTACTGGTACCAGAGGTGCCTTCCTGGTCCGTGTCCAAAGTACCTGCCCCCCTTCTCCTCCTTGCCTTTAGCTCCAGTGACTAAATGCCAGGGAAGTCTGCGACGGGGTCTCTGTTGGCTTTCAGATGTTAAGAGTTTATAGTTTGTTGAAATATTTTTTATTAATATCAGTCTTACCTCAGCCCTTTAAGGAGGCAGATACTCACTGTGGAATCAACCATCTTTGGTCTTGACCTGTGGGATACAAGTGGGAGAGGAAAAAAAAAAGAAAAAGAAAAAGAAAAGAAGAGAGCTTTTTAATGTCCTACCTGTGTTCAAAATTGGTTCTAATAATAATACCAGCCATCCATCCCCCCCCCAAACCAAAACACAGAAACTTCAGGGAGGGAGGCAAGGCGGTGTCGATTAAGGTTGGTAATTTTGGCAGCAGGACACAGAAGGGAGCTTTTTGATTAGTGTGATATGACCCTGAGGAGAGCTAGAGAAGGAGAAAGTAGGTGACTGACCTTGGGGGTCCCCACAGGGCCACATCCAATAACTGTGTTGGAAATGCAGACTCAGAAATGCCCACTGTTTACATAAGATTATTAAAATGTAGATTTTTTTGGTTTGTTGGCTTGAATTTGTATACTTGTTACCATGGTTCTGTCCCCGCGTATCTTTAAGTGTCTTGTTTTTGCACTTCTTGGGTCTGTTTTTATAATGCAGTGCTAATCCCTTTGCTGGGTCAGTACTGAGGGCACACAATCGATTTTAGAAGCACTGTGCCAGTTGGTGTAATCCCAGAAGCAAAGTGGCATGTGTTACAGTACACGCTGAGTTGTCTTGGCCGAAACACATCCCTTCCTCTTTCATTGTGTGCTTGTAGCAAGTTGTGTGTTTTATGTGCATATTCTTGGCTAAGCTGGCACAGGTAAGGGCCCCCCAGCTCTTCCTGTTCCCAGTCTGTATTTGCTGTTTGGGCGGCTGTGGGTTTTTCTAGCAGATTACAGTCTTTGTTTCTAAATTTTAAAAAATCGCAAATGACTTTATTACTATACACCCAACTCCTAGAATTGCGCTTGGCAAATACTAAATGCTCAATCCATTTTTTTGAACCAATTATTATTTTGTATAGTCTGCAGTTAGAGCCTGAAAGATACAACTGAGACTAGGAATTAGCCTAAAGAAATAAGATTGTGTCTGCACCGTCATCCTAAGCTGAGGTTGAAGAAGAGTTGGGGAATTGTGTTGTCTCTTTAGTTGGCAATAAAGCTGATGAGGAATAGAGAACCAACTCGGGTGCTGGGCCAGGGTCAACAGATTAGGTTATAGGAGGGCAGCGGTGGGAGGCAATTGGAAGTGTTAAAAGCCTACAGACTGATGAGTTTCTGGCCAAAATTTGGGAGTCATTGTCAGCAGGTATGGAATGAAATACCCTGGACCATAAGACCTAAATAAGTGTCCCTTGCCTAGGATTGGCACTAAGGCAGAGTATGTGTAGAGCTGTTATTTTGTAAAGTAAATATTAGGAAACCCCTATTCATTCTGTATATATTAATAAAAGTGAACTGCTAATCACAATTAGCACTTGTATCTTCTATACTAAATGTGTGAAATATGCCTTTTAGGGAAATATAGTACACGTTTTCATTCTTGTTTATCTTCTTCATAGTTGGTTTAAACTTGACTTTGCAAAACAGCCTTTCCTGTCTATTAAACTATTGACAGTGAATAACGCTAAAAAAAAGTGAGAAGGCAGGATAGGGCACTGGATCTTTTCTTTACATTCCTTTCCCTCATTAGTCATTGCTGAGTCTTCTTTGTTCATTTTTCATGGATCGTCATTCTCCATTTGCATCTCACTAAGTCCAAGTGTGTTTCCATTGAATATGGTTGTCCTTTATTACCCTCTGCTAATGGAAGGCTAAAAAGGCTATTTGTTAGAGGAATGAAATATAATATTATCTATAGATATTAACTTTCTTCTTCCCTCCTTGTTAATAAAAGCAGTATATCATTTCAGAGGGAAGAAGAGATGAGGAGCTATCCATTGCAAACATGCCACGCGTACACTCAATTAGCCAGAGGGGTAAAGTGCATGTTAGTAGGCAGCCTGGGAGTTTGCTGGAACAATTAATCGGACTCATCATCTATAAATAATAGTTTAAATAACAACTTCTTCTTGCTTCGTTGACTGAAACAGCCAATCAAATTCAAACAATAGATTGCATCATTGACCTTTCCAAAAATAGACTTAACCCAACAGTGTTTGTCTTCTGTTATTAAAAACTCTATGCTGTTTACAATTGTACCAAGTTTTTGTGGGTTTGCTTATGGGGAGGGATAGGGGAGTAGATTTCAGTAATAACCAAGGAGCTGTGCCCTGTGTTCCATTCAAAAAAAGCAGTATGCTGTTGTTTTGTACTAAAGTGTTTTTGGTTTTTGGTTTTGTTTTTTTTTTAGGATTTAATTATAAGGAAAGAAATCCTAGTATGCAGCATGACAGCAGAAATAAACAAGTTGTCAGATTTGGGAGATAAATATGGATTTCATATTCTTTGGTCCTACTATCACATAATGATTGTTTTTACACACAAATACCATATGGCTAATGTGGACCTAATCTCCTCAACATTTGTTTGCTGCCTTATGCACACATTATCGTTTGTATTTTTTTGTATGTGAAGCTTCAGGTGGGATGCCAAGAGAGATGATATTTTTGAGGAAGCCAGTGCTCACTCAAAGAGGATATGAAGCTGGCCTAGATGTTACATGGTGCTCTAAAACTCTGTATGCATAAGGAGGAGCCTTTTTTTTGTGGCTTTAGTTGTCACTAGGAGACCATTGTTAATTTTGCTTACAAGTTTTTCTGTTATGTTTAGGTGGAGTTTTAACATAAAGGGAAGAAAAAAAAAATCAAGAACAAGTTTGGCCAAACTCTTAATATTTGGCTCTATCAGGAGTTTCATCCCCATTATGTGGCCTCAACTAATCCTCCAGACCTTCTTGCCAGAGATTTATTAAATCTCGAGTCTTATAAAGACGCTGGCAAGAAACTACAGTGCATCAGCAGGAACAGGTTGCAAAATGAAGACAAAGCCTCTGGCAAGGCACAGGAGGATTAATAGGGGCCAGGCCATAAAACGGAGATGCAGCCTCCAATGGTGAAAGATCACTATGGTCACAGTACAGATGCAGAGATGTGGTGTTCCTCCATTTGGGGAGTCATGTGGGGTGAGCCACTGGGCCCAGTTGGCCAGAGGAACAATTGGGAACAGCAGGCCAGAGGCATCCTTTGCCAGCAGAAGTTAAAAGCTCGGTAAAACTAGGAGTACTTAGAGGTCCCAGAACAATCTCTGGTTGCAATTCACACCTCTCCTCTGATAAGGACTATGAGACCAGATGGAAAAGCTCTACTGGGTCAAAGAATGAAAATAAATCCTAGAGAAGATACCGGAAAGATGTGGTCAAGTACTATTTTATGGAGTGGAATTCATGACCAGGGGTAATTACTGTGTTCCTAAGATTGGATTACTTTAGCCTTAATCTATTAATCATCCTCAACTTTGACAACTCCTCTCTCTCACTCTTTCTTTTCCAACATCCCACCCATTCACCCCTTTTCAGTTGCCTTTCCCCTCCTCCTTTTCCCCACCCCTGCCCCTTCCCTGTCTTCTCTTTCTCCTCCTCCTATTTAAAATGTAACTTTCTCTCAATAGCTTTACCGAGGAGTACTTAGTTCCCCAAAGAATAGAAAAATCTACTTTAATTCCAGCATCTGGTTGCTTCAGAAACAGCTGGGTAAATTGGATTTACCAGAGCTGGACTTGGTAATGTTGCTCTAATTTATGTGGTAGGAACATTTTAGTTGGAGCTTTTGTTAATTCAGTACATGCAACTGGGGGAAGAACTGGCATTATTTAACTTGTCCATAATATATCTTTACATATGTTAAAAAATATTTAACCTATGAATACAGGTAATCACACCTTTCATCTTTTCCTTACACTTAACAAAAAAAAAAGAAAGAAAGAAAGAAAGAAAAAAGAGACTTAAGTGTAATAAAAATCAACAGGTAGTATAACGTAGAGCCTGTAAAACATTATTACAACACAAATATATACCTTGAGTGCTTCCATCCCAGGAAAAGATTCCTCCCATTTTTTACTTCAGTTAATTATGTCAAAGTTCCAGCATGTATTTTGTACTTAACCTCACCTGTGTCCTTACACACCTCTGCAGAAAGAATACCTTCTTGTATTCAATCACCATGGACCCCTCCTGTCTCACCTATAGGGTAATGGTATACCAAAATTAATATGTACTAGAATTAAGAAAGCCAAGATGAAGAGTCAGAGTGAGCTAAGGGACAGGTTGTACTTTGACCTTTATAATTAATTCACTTCACTTACTTCTTTTTTTTTTGTCTTTTTGTCTTTTTCCGTGTCCGGCAACGGATCGCAACCCTCAGTGTTGCCCCCGTACCGGACCGGGGACCGGCAACGGGATCGCAACCCTCGGTGTTGCTCCTGCACCTCGCTCAGCCAGTGAGCAGGAACCGGTCTGTATGTGGGATCCGAACCCTCGGGCGGGAGTGCCGCCGC